>NC_048569.1:65270441-65275441 GCF_013265735.2 Oncorhynchus mykiss | reverse complement strand
ACATTTTTGTTTCTGACATCTGGGTTTTTTTTGGAAAATCATGATTTTAGTTTTTTGGAAATTTACTGCCAGGGCCCAATTATGGCAATATTGCTCCAGAATATTAATGTTTTGTTGAAGACCTTCTTTGGTTGGTGATAGAAGTACCAAGTCATCAGCATATAGCAGGTATTTCACCTCTGTGTCAAATAGTGTGAGTCCTGGGGCTGGAGATTGGTCCAACATGTCTGCTAATTCATTGATATAAATGTTGAAAAGATTTGGACTCAAATTGCAGCCTTGTCTCACACCTCGACATTGTGAAAAAAATTCTGTTCTTTGGTTTTTGATTTTTATTGCACACTTATTTTCTGTGTACATACATTTTATTAAGTCATACACCTTACCACCAAGCCCACTTTGTAGAATTTTGTAGAATAGCCCTTCGTGCCAAATCGAATCAAATGCTTTTTTAAAGTCAATAAAGCAAGCAAAGATTTTGCCCTCTTTTTTTTGGTGGACGTGTTTATTAATTAGTGTGTGTAAGGTGTATATATGGTCAGTAGTGCGATGGTTAGGGAGAAAGCCAATTTGACATTTACTTATTACATTTTTTTCTTGAAGAAAGGTTTGAATTCTTGAATTCAAAATGCTACAGAAAATCTTTCCCAAGTTACTGTTGACGCAAATTCCCCTGTAATTATTGGGGTCTGATTTGTCTCCACTTTTGTGGATAGGGGAGATGAGCCCCTGGTTCCAGACATCAGGGAAGCAGCCAGAAGTTAAAACCATGTTGAACAATTTAAGCACAGCATTTTGCAACTCAGGTGTGCTGTTTTTCAGCATTTCATTTCTGATGTTGTCTACACCACAAGCCTTTTTTGATTTAATAGATTTTAGCTTTTCATTTAGTTCTTGTTGGGTTATTGGGTAATCTAATGGATTTTGGTTGTTTTTAATGACTGATTCCAGGATGTTCAATTTTTCTTTAATTTCTAATTGGTTCTGGTTTAAGTCTTTTTGTGGGATGTTTTTGTATAGATTATCAAAGTAAGTTTTCCAAATTCCTACATCTTGTATGGCTAATTCTTGTGGCTTTGTTGTGCTTAAATTGTTCCACATGTCCCAGAACTGATTTTGGTCAATTGCGTTTTCAATTTCATCAAGTGTCTTGTTGGTATAATTCAATTTCTTGCATTTCAGTGTTTGTTTATACTGTTTCAGAGTTTCAAAGTATTCATATCGTAGCTCTGGGTTGTTTTGCTGCTTATGTTTTTTGTTTGACATTTGTCTTAGGTGTTTTCTAATTGTTTTACATTCATTATCAAACCATTTGTCAGAAACATTTTGATTTTTGCTTCTGATGTTGCATTGCTTTGGTTTTCTCAAATTTGCTTTCGATGCTGCTTTTTGGAATATGCAGTTGATGTTTTGGGTAGCTGAATTGACACCATCTTTATTGTTTTGGTACTGTGAGTTATTGAAAAACTGTATAGAGTTCATCATTTCATTTGAGTTCAATGTTTCAATGAATGCCTCTGCACTGTTTGGAGCCCATCTGAACGATTGGTTTATGTTGTAAAGTTTATTGGGCTGTTTTTTTGAATGAATATTGCCGGTTAATTTCTTCAGAAACACGTTGATCTGACTGTGATCTGACAATGGTGTCTGTGGTCTGACAGTGAATGCACTAATGGAGGAGGGGGTCAATGTCAGTGATGGCATAATCGACTACACTTGTCCCAAGAGCTGAGCAGTAAGTAAACTGACCTAAAGAGTCCCCTCTGATTCTACCATTAAGCATGTACAGGCCTAAGGCTCGACAGAGATGTACTAACTCTTTTCCATTTTTGTTCAGTATTTGGTCAGGACTGTTTCTATTATTTATAATAGGGCTACTGTACAAGGAGGGGTGTCCAAATATGTGGTGGTTACCTCCCGCATCAGTGTAGTCAGGCTCAGAACCTGTTCTTGCATTGAAATCTCCACAAAGAAGCACTTTACCCTGCGCCTGAAATGTAATGATTTCTGTCTGGAGATTGTCAAAAAACTGATCATCATAATATGATGAATCTGAAGGAGGAGCATAAGCTGCACATATGTATACATCATTGTCACAATAGATTGTACCTTTGTTAAGTTTTAGCCAAATGTGAGTGGTACCTTTTTTCATTTCATTCATTGCTAAGTCCTGCTTATGCCAAATGATGATTCCACCTGAGTCTCGGCCCCGTTTAACATTTTTATGTTTGATTGATGGTAGTAAACTTTCTCTATAGCCTGAGGGACACTGAGTATCTATGTCTCCACGACACCATGTTTCCAGTAGGATTATGATGTCCTGTCCCTTGATGTTTTTAATCAATTCTGGATTAGTTGTTTTATAACCAAAATGTGAAGAGTATAGGCCCTGGATATTCCAAGAGCTGATAGTTAATGATCTCATTTATAATAAGTGATATTCACTGGTTTGAGTAAAGTACATCGAAAAAAACAAAAAAAAATAAAATATGTATATATACATATACATACATACATATATACACACATACATACATATATACATACACATACATATATATATACATATATATATACATACACATACACATACATACACATATATACATACATATACATATACACACATACATACATACATACACACACACACACACACATACACACACACACATACATACATACATATATATATACATATATATACACATACACATACATATATATATATATATATATATATATATATACACACATACATGCACATACACATATACACACATACATACATACATACACACACACGCGCACACACACACACACACACACCATTACATATAATAATTATTATAATACCGGTGTCAATACATTTAGGAATATTTGTAAACAAATGAATAAGAATGGAATAAGATTGCATTGTACTTATGTTATGTGCAATCTGCAACCCTGTGTGTTTGTGTGTGTGTGTGTGCGCGTGCGTGCCCGTGTGTGAATTAAAGGGACTGTCTAGCTCAGTAGTCTGCATATTAGTTGCAGTAGTTGGCGCACCTCTCCTATCTCTGATTGTTCTAGGGGTCTTCTGCCAGAGGTTACCTCAGCATATGTAGGCTGACGATCTAATTGATACATGGTGTGGACTGCATCATGTGGTCTACTTCCCTGAAGGGCAGTGTTCTGACCGACCCTGGAGTAGTGGTCAGAGCTGTGTTGTGATGGGCTGGGTCTAGTAGAGCTGTGTTGTGATGGGACAGGTCTAGTAGAGCTGTGTTGTGATGGGCCGGGTCTAGTAGAGCTGTGTTGTGATGGGCCGGGTCTAGTAGAGCTGTGTTGTGATGGGCCGGGTCTAGTAGAGCTGTGTTGTGATGGGCCGGGTCTAGTAGAGCTGTGTTGTGATGGGCCGGGTCTAGTAGAGCTTTGTTGTGATGGGCCAGGTCTAGTAGAGCTGTGTTGTGATGGGCCAGGTCTAGTAGAGCTGTGTTGTGATGGGCCAGGTCTAGTAGAGCTTTGTTGTGATGGGCCAGGTCTAGTAGAGCTGTGTTGTGATGGGCCGGGTCTAGTAGAGCTGTGCTGTGTTGGGCCTGGTCTAGTAGAGCTGTGCTGTGTTGGGCCTGGTCTAGTAGAGCTGTGCTGTAATAAGCCATGTCTGGCTCTTTTCTCCTCGGGATGGTGGAGGTACTGTTGTTTCAGAAGGTGGGGCGGGGGACCTTTGTTGCTGGGGTGATGGGTGTGTGGGTCCCTGCCAAGTGTTGCATCTTTTAGGTCCTTGGCAAAGGTTCTGATACTGTCCTGATCAAGATGTATATTATCATATAAGTGTTGACATGTCAGAGTGGGGTGGTGAGCCGTTCTGACGTTGAGCAGTGAGGCACAGTCCACAGTGATCTGTTGATTTATTTTGTCGATCAACTTTTCTGGGAAGTCTTTTCTTGGTAGGAGGGTGGACACAACTATATTGGTTGTTGGGAACATAGCCTGTGCCCGTTCTGCCACTCTTCTCACTGCCCCAGATACATTTTCACCTTTGGCATGAAGGTCGTTTGTGCCAGTGTGGATGATGATGTTGTCAGGGGTGTCAATCCTGGTCTGACTGAGTAGCTGCATTGCACTCTCAGTTGTAGGACACCAGAACTTATACACCTGGTGTCTAGGGAATAATCTTTCCTGGACTAAGAACTTCCCATTTGAATCAATTAGAATTGCAGTTGTGGGTGATTGTCTGGGTGGAGCAGACTGGGAGGCTGGTATTCTGACCTGGGCTGGAGCAGACTGGGAGGCTGGTAGGTTAACCTGGGCTGGAGCAGACTGGGAGGCTGGTATTCTGACCTGGGCTGGAGCAGACTGGGAGGCTGGTAGGTTGACCTGGGCTGGAGCAGACTGGGAGGCTGGTAGGTTAACCTGGGCTGGAGCAGACTGGGAGGCTGGTATTCTGACCTGGGCTGGAGCAGACTGGGAGGCTGGTAGGTTGACCTGGGCTGGAGCAGACTGAGAGGCTGGTAGGTTGACCTGGGCTGGAGCAGACTGGTAGGCTGGTGCAGTGTCATCCGGCTGTGTAGTGGAGGCCATGCTGGTCTCAGGTTCTGCTTGTGTTGTACCAAGCTGGTGGACATGTTTTCTAGATGCAGAGGACACAATGACTCTCTGCCGGTTGAGGGTGTCAATGTACCTCTCTTTTTGTTCGAGCTCCTTTCTAGTTGTGCTCAGATGGTCTCTGAGGTCATCATTTGTCTGACTCAGCTTGTCCATTCTGCTTTCTAATTTAGCTATGGATGCTCTGCTCTCCTCCCTGAACTGTTTCATCTCTTCTTTGAGTTTCTGGACAGTGTCCTCCTCTTGAAGCTTCTTCTCTCTGAGTTCTATGACCTCTGCTTCGACTAGAGAGAGGGTGTTGTGGAAACGTTGCATAGCAGGTGTTCTTATTGAAATTGTCATGTCCTTGACTCTGTCTGCTGCAGGTGAGGTAGGTAAAGGGACGTTGAGGGCTTCCTGCTGGGTCACAGAGA
>NC_048569.1:64600441-64610441 GCF_013265735.2 Oncorhynchus mykiss | reverse complement strand
GAGAGAGAGAGATCAAGAGTGAGAGACAAATAGAGAAAGAGGCAAAGTAAGAGATTCAGGGAGGGAGAGAAGAGACAGAAACAGAGAGGAGAGACGAGTGTCCGTAGTCCGGTTTGATGGTCCTCACTCTTGGTGCTGTCCATGTGCCTACTGAGACTGGCTTTGTCACAATGACTGATCCTCCCTGTCTCTCCAGCCCTGGATGGAAGTTATTACTGCACATTACTGTGTGTACACACACACACACACCCACGCTGGCGCTGAGAGAGACAAACAGCCTCATACACACTGACACACTCTCTCTCATACACACACACACACACACACACACACACACACACACACACACACACACACACACACACACACACACACACACACACACACACACACACACACACACACACACACACACACACACACACACACACACACACACACACACACACACACACTCACATTTCCACCATGTGGACATGAACAGACGCACACACACACATGATTGATCCCTTGATTCTACAGTATTTGATCTATTACCTCTGTATACTCATTGAATACTGTTGTTTTCTCTCTCTGCAGTACTATGAGATGTCCTACGGGCTGAACATTGAGATGCACAAACAGGTAAGAGAGATATTACTGTATGTCAGTATTACAGTGTGTGTTGTCTGGTCTGCTTCAGTGATGGTCTTTACAGGGAGCAGCGGAGGACAAACACCACAATCACCATCCGTTTCACACACACACACACACACGCACACACGCACACACACACACACACACACACACACACACACACACACACATGCTCTTATGTGTGTGCGTTTCATATGCATGAATTGCAGTATTTCTCGTACTATCTGAAAGAGTGTGTTTGACACAGTAGGGTGTGTGTGTGTGGTGTGCATATGTGTGTGGGTGCGTCATGAGCAGCAGAGTCCTGGCAGGCACCCCATGTCCCTGTCTTTTCCTCACATTTCCCGCTAATGTGCCATTGACAGACACGTGGCACATTGTTGCAGAGTGAGCGTTGTGGCGCGTTATCCACTTGACTGACGCCTTCATTCAAGGTGACTTCCAGGCTTCTACTACGGCATCACGGACAGCAGTGAAAATGTCTGATGGTGTTTAGCAGAACCAAACAGACCCAGTACCACAGATAGACCCAGATCTAACAGAACCCGATAGACCCAAGGCTAGCAGAACGAGCCCCAGTGAAACCAAGCCCCAGAACCACAGATCCAAAGCTAACAGATCCAGAACCACAGAGTGTGTAGTGAAAGGGGGCCGTTAGCCAGTAGCCAGGCAGTCGGAGCTCCACTGTAAGCTCTACTGTCACCTTAGAGGAGACATGAACAGAGATCTGCCTGTACTACTCCAGAAAGGGAGAGGGGAGGGATGGAGAGGGAGGGGAGGGGAGGAAGGGAAGGAGGGAATGAGAGAGAGGAAGAGAGAGCAGCTGAGGAGAGAGAGGGGGGTGGGGCACAGGAGAAGGGAAAGGAAAGCTGAGACAGTGAAAAGAGAGGGGGAGAGAGAGGTGTTGAGCAAAAAAGATAGAGAGGGGGAGTTAAATAGAGAGAGTGTGATATGAGAGAGTAAAGAGATAGAGAGGAAGGATGAGTGAGAGCCAGAGAAAGAGAGGGTGAAAGAAGGGGAAAAAAAGAGCGAGAGTGCACCGAGAAACGACAAGGGGAGCTTTGAGCTCTGGCGAGGAATAATGAATCATGAATACATTTAGCAGTATCTGCTCTTAGTTCCTCTCTTTCCAGCCCTAGTCGTGTGCCATTACTCTCCTCATTTTCACGCACAGGGCCATCTCATGTGCTGCTGCCATTAATTGAGACATCGCGGTCACTCGCTGTCTACAAGAGTCAAGAGTCCCTTTAGCTTCTACTGATCGGGGAGGGATGTGTATAGAAGAGGATTTGCAGGGAATGGGCCGGCTGCCAACAGGGCTACTGATACTAACTGATCTGATACTAATTGATCTGATACTTTCTGATCTGATACTTTCTGATCTGATACTATCTGATCTGATACTAATTGTTCTGATACTAACTGATCTGATACTAATTGATCTGATACTTTCTGATCTGATACTATCGGATCTGATACTAATTGATCTGATACTATCTGATCTGATACGAACTGATCTGATACTAACTGATCTGATACTAACTGATCTGATACTATCTATCTGTGTGTGTGTTCTGTTTTCCCCTCCCTTCCTGCCGTGGAGATGGTGATCAGTGATCAGCTATGGCATTATGGTAGCTTTAGATCAGAGAACAGCTAACGGAGCACAGCATACACTTCTCTGCCTCGCTGGGTAAAAGATAGGGGAGCACCACTGATACTGTATGTAGGACCATTGAAGGACTAGTAGACTGGGTTTACTTATTCAGTGATATACAGTATATGTTGGCAGAAATTAAGTCATATAGCTACGTGATGTTTTAGGTCTGCAGGCTGCTAGTTATATATTCTATGCTATACGTTCTCAGAAGTCTCACGGATCTGCGTCCAAACGAAGCCTCAGTACAGGGGTTGAATATGCAGTGAAATAAGGCACATTTGGAAAGTATTCAGACCCCTTCCCTTTTTCCAAATGTTGTTACGTTACAACCTTTTCCTAAAACAGATTAAATAAATGTTTTTCCCCATCAACATACACAATACCCCATAATGACAAAGCAAACATTTTTGCAAATGTATTAAAAATAAATAACAGAAAAACATTATTTACATAAGTATTCAGACCCTATGCTATGATACTCGAAATTGAGCTCAGGTGGATCCTGTTTCCATTGATCATCCTTGAGATGTTTTTACAACTTGATTTGAATCCATCTGTGGTAAATTCAATTGATTGGACATGATTTGGAAAGGCACACACTTGTCTATATAAGGTCCCCAAGAACGCAGTAGCCTCCACCATTCTTAGATGGAAGAAGTATGGAACCACCAAGACTCTTCCTAGATCTGGCCGCCCGGCCAAACTGAGCAATCAGGGGAGAAGGGTCTTGGTCAGGGAGGTGACCAAGTACCAGATGATCACTCTGACAGATCTCCAGAGTTTCTCTTTATAGAATCGAGAACCTTCCAGAAGGACAACCATCTCGGCAGCACTCCACCAATCAGGCCTTTATGGTAGAGTGGCCATGCAGAAGCCACATGACAGCCCGCTTGGAGTTTGCCAAAAGGCACCTAAAGGACTCTCAGACCATGAGAAATTAGTTTCTCTGGTATGATGAAACCAAGATTGAAGTCTTTGGCCTGAATGCCAAGCGTCACGTCTGGAGGAAACCTGGCACTAGGTGAATGGGGGTGAATGGGTGAAATATATAAGTGCCTTTGAACGGGTATAGTGAACTGCAACGCTGCTGGGTTTTTCACACTCAACAGTTTCCCATGTGTATCAAAAATGGTCCACCACCCAAAGGAGTCAACATGGGCCAGTATGCCTGTGGAACGCTTGTCGAGTCCATGCCCCAACAAATTGAGGCTGTTCTGACGGTAAAAGCGGATGCAACTCAATATTAGGAAGGTATTCCTAATGTTTTGTACACCGTGTATACAGTATATGCAATATACAGTGTATTTGGAAAGTATTCAGACCCATGGACTTTTTCCACATTTTGTTACATTATAGCCATATTCTAAAATGTATTAAATAAAACATTTCCTCATCAATCTACACACAATACCCCATAATGACAAAGCAAAATCATAAATAGCTTATTTACATAACAATTCAGACCCTTTATATGAGACTCTAAATTGAGCTCAGCTGCATCTTGTTTCCATTGATCCTCCTTGAGATGTTTCTACAACTTGATTGGATTCCACCTGTGGTAAATTCAATTGATTGGTCATGATTTGGAAAGGCACACAGCTGTCTATGTAAAGTCCCACAGTTGACAGTGTATGACAGAGCAAAAACCAAGCCATGAGATTCAAGGAATTGTCAGTAGTGCTCAGAGATAGGATTGTGTCGAGGCACATTGAAGGTCCCCAGAACACAGTGCAAGAAGTTTGGAACCACCAAGACTCTTCCTAGAGCTGGCCGCCCGGCCAAACTGAGCAATCAGGGGAGAAGGGCCTTGGTCAGGGAGGTGACCAAGCACCCTATGGTCACTCTGACAGAGCTCCTCTGGGTTCCTCTGGGGAGATGGGAGACCATTCCAGAAGGACAACCATCTCTGCAGCACTTCACCAAATCAGGCCTTTATGGCAGAGTGGCCAAATGGAAGCCACTCCTCAGTAAAAGGCACATGACAGCCCACTTGGAGTTTGCCAAAAGGCACCTAAAGGACTCTCAGACCATGAGAAACAAGATTCTCTGGTCTGATGAAAGTCTTTGGCCTGAATGCCAAGCATCACTCTGGAGGGAACTTGGCACCATCCTTACAGTGAAGCATGGTGGTGGCAGCATCATACTGTGGGGATGTTTTTCAGCCGCAGGGACTGGGAGACTAGTCAGGATCAAGGGAAAGATGAACGGAGAAAAGTCCCGAGAGATCCTTCACGAAAACCTGCTCCAGAGCCCTCGGGACTTCAGACTGGACCGAAGGTTCGCCTTCCAACAGGACAACGACCTGAGCACACAGCCAAGACAACACAGGAGTGGCTTCGGGATAAGTCTCTGAATGTCCCAGCCAGAGCCCGGACTTGAACTCGATCGAACATCTCTGGAGAGACCTGAAAATAGCTGTGCAGTGATGCTCCCCATCCAACCTGACAGAGCTTGAGAGAGAAGAATGGGATAAATTCCCCAAATAAAGTTGTGCCAAGCTTGTAGCATCATACCCATGAAAAGTCAAGGCTGTAATCACTGCCGAAGGTGCTTCAACAAGGTACTGAGTAAAGGGCCTGAATACAGAAAACTGTTATTGCTTTATATTTATGGGCTATTGTGTGTAGATTGATGAGAAAACAACAACAATTTAATACATTTTAGAGTAATGCTGTAACGTAACATAATGTGGAAAAAGTCAAGGGTCTGCAGAAGGCTAGTTACATACTATATTTAGTGATATACTGTATTCAAGGATATTGGCCTGCAAGGCACTCTGTTCATAGTTCAACTGTACACTACTGTTCAAAAGTTTGGGGCCTAGTTTGAGAAACAGACGCCTCAAGTCCTCAACTGGCAGCTTCATTAAATAGTACTCGCAAAACACCAGTCTCAACGTCAACAGTGAAGAGGTGACTCCGGGATGCTGGCCTTCTAGGCAGAGTTCCTCTGTCCAGTGTCTGTTTTTTTATCCATCTTAATCTTTTATTTTTATTGGCCAGTCTGAGATATGGCCTTTTCTTTGCAACTCTGCCTAGAAGGCCAGCATCCCAACTCTTCACGGTTGACGTTGAGACTGGTGTTTCGCGGGTACTATTTAATGACGCTGCCAGTCGAGGACTTGTGGGGCGTCTGTTTCTCAAACTAGACACTCTAATGTACTTGTCCTCTTGCTCCTCATTATATTCTGGTTAGAGACAGTTTTTCCTGTTCTGTGAAGTGAGTAGTACACAGCGTTGTACCAGATCTTTAGTTTCTTGGCAATTTCTCGCATGGAATAGCCTTCATTTCTCAGAAGAAGAATAGACTGAGTTTCAGAAGAAAGGTGTTTGTTTCTGGCCATTTTGAGCCTGTAATCAAACCCACAAATGCTGATGCTCCAGATACTCAACTAGTCCTAAGAAGGCCAGTTTTATTGCTTCTTTAATCAGGACAACAGTTTTCAGCTGTGCTAACATAATTGCAAATGGGTTTTCTAATGATCAATTAGCCTTTTAAAATGCTAAACTTGGATTAGCTAACACAACGTGCCATTGGAACACAGGAGTGGTGGTTGCTGAAAATGGGTATCTGTATGCCTATGTAGATATTCCATTTAAAACCAGCTGTTTCCAGCTACAATAGTCATTTACAACATCAACCATGTCTACACTGTATTTCTGATCCATTTGATGTTATTTTAATGGACAAAAAATGAGCTTTTCTTTCAAAAACAAGAACATTTCTAAATGACCCCAAACTTCTGAACGGCAGTGTATATATTCAGTCAGGTCTAGAAGGCTCAGTGGATATAGTAAGTGATAATGCCCTACAGAAGGCTAGTTATATATTCAGTGCTAGGCCTACAGAAGTGTGTGCGTGTTAGGAATTGTGAATTTGCCCAAGGTGGGGAAATGCTGGATACAAGGATAAGGTTTAATAGACAAGCAATGGACAGGCATATGCAAACGGACAGACAGACACGTTCCTCTGAGAGGTTCACAGCAATCTGGCGTAGAGTGAAGGACAAACCTCTCATTATATGCTCATTCTTTATCTGTTTGTTCCCTCAGTGCCAGACCCAGACCAGAACAACAGTCAGAGTTGGGTCAGAATGAACACACACACACACATTATTCTATTGGACGCCATTTAGCTGAGTGTTTGTGTGTGTGAGTGAGATAAAGAGAGAGAGTGAGAGGGTTTACAAAATGTGTGTGCTCTAGTGTCTGCATAATAAATGTGTGTGTGGTGTGTGTGTGGTGTGTGTGTGTGTGGTGTGTGTGTGTGTGTGTGGTGTGTGTGTGTGTGTGTGTGTGTGTGTGTGTTTGCTCGCTCATGCCTAATTACCGCTAGCTGTCTGCCCAGACTATGTTTCTATGTGTACATATAATGCATAGTAATACGTAGCCTCGGCTGGTTGTGCTTAGCTGGCATTATAACCTGAATCCAGAGCTGTGTGTGGCAGAGAGATGAAGATGGCATTATAACCTGAATCCAGAGCTGTGTGTGGCAGAGAGATGAAGATGGCATTATAACCTGAATCCAGAGCTGTGTGTGGCAGAGAGATGAAGATGGCATTATAACCTGAATCCAGAGCTGTGTGGCAGAAAGATGAAGATGGCATTATAACCTGAATCCAGAGCTGTGTGGCAGAGAGATGAAGATGGCATTATAACCTGAATCCAGAGCTGTGTGGCAGAGAGATGAAGATGGCATTATAACCTGAATCCAGAGCTGTGTGGTAGAGATATGAAGATGGCATTATAACCTGAATCCAGAGCTGTGTGGCAGAGAGATGAAGATGGCATTATAACCTGAATCCAGAGCTGTGTGTGGCAGAGAGATGAAGATGGCATTATAACCTGAATCCAGAGCTGTGTGTGGCAGAGAGATGAAGATGGCATTATAACCTGAATCCAGAGCTGTGTGTGGCAGAGAGATGAAGATGGCATTATAACCTGAATCCAGAGCTGTGTGGTAGAGAGATGAAGATCGCATTATAACCTGAATCCAGAGCTGTGTGGCAGAGAGATGAAGATGGCATTATAACCTGAATCCAGAGCTATGTGGCAGAGAGATGAAGATGGCATTATAACCTGAATCCAGAGCTGTGTGGTAGAGAGATGAAGATGGCATTATAACCTGAATCCAGAGCTGTGTGGCAGAGAGATGAAGATGGGCTTTGCTTTAATGCCTTCATTTCCAACACACTGATTTGCCTGTAATAGGATTGGGTCTCTCTCTCTCCCCTCTTTCTAACCACCATCACCACCTCCTCTCCTCCATCCTTTAATCCAGGCTTGATCTTAGTGGGTTCAGTGCTTTTTTTCTCTGTTTATTTAAAGAGCTGGATTAGGATGAGGGGTGTATGTGGGTCAGCTGGAGGAGGCTTTGGACGGGTCAAACGTCCCTCGGTGTGTGTTTTGTGTGTGTGTCTGTGTGTGTGCACAGCATGTGTGTGTGATCACTGATGTGTGCAACCCCTCTTTGCACATGTTATAGCATATGTGCTCTGTGTGTGTGTCTTTGATGTAGGAGTGTGTGAGTGCATGCATGTGTAACAGAGCTCATTTGTGAATAATGAGGCAGAGAGAGAGAGCGATGTAATCATGTTGGAATGAGAGAGAGAGAGAGAGTGATTCATTCCCAGGGAGCTAGCCTTTTAGCCTAATGGGTTTGTCACTCGATCAAAAGTCCACTGAGTAGCTACAGATGCCCTGCTTGGGTTTTGTGTATGAACGAGTGTGTGTGTGTGTTTGTGTGTGTGTGTCTATAGGTGTGTGTGGGCACACATGCATGCCAGTTCATATATATGTGTGAGACTGAAAGCATTATCTAACGTCTGTGTTCTCCTGCGTGGTGTGTCTGTTTGCTTTGTGTGTGTGTCTGTGTAGATCCCCCAACGGTGAACGGGACGCTCCAGTGCCTTTCAGACACAAATAAAAATGAGTTGTGTATGTGTACTACCAAGGTGTATGTGCGCTTCCGCATCGTGTGCGTGTATTGCCATCGTGTATGTGTGTGGCCAGTGTGTGGGACTAGTTGTGTACTGTATAATTGCTTTGTGGTGGACAGGAGTTTAAAGCTGTAGCAGTCTGTCAGCCCAAGCTGGTAAGCTGGCAAGCTGGCAGTGTGTGAATATGAATGTCAGAGTAATGGGTAAGCGCATTATATTGCTGGGGAGCCTACGAGAGATATTGTTAAAAATAACCCTAACTCTGGGACTCAGGCAGAAATTTGCCCGCAGGACTGCGTTTTCACAGATGTCCCGTAAAGGCTTCTCTTTGTCTGCTAAAGAGCCGCTCTATGTGTGTTTTGTGTGTGTATATTTTATGTGTGTGTATTCTTGTGTGTGTGTGTGGTTTGTACGTGGGTGTGTGTGTGTGTGCACATGCATGAATGAGAGTGTTGTATGTCTTTCCTGTTTATTTGACAGAGCCTCTATATCTGGTTTAGTAAGAGAGGGAGTGTGTTTGTGTGTGTGTGTGTGTGTTTCAAGTTGTATTAGTCGTATGTACAGAATAAACGTGTGTGTATGGCGGGGGCTGTCTGTGTTTCTGTCTTAATGCTCCATGCCTCTCATGGTGGGCTCTGTTGCTTTTATGAGAGCATTTCAATATTTTTTGTGTCAATATCTCTCTGTGTGTGTGTGTGTGTGTGTGTGTGTGTGTGGGTGGTGTGTGGTGTGTGGTGTGTGGTGTGTGTGTGTGTGTGTGGGTTGTGTGTTGGTGGTGTGTGGTGTGTGGTGTGTGTGTGTGTGTGTGTGTGTGTGTGTGTGTGTGTGTGTGTGTGTGTGTGTGTGTGGGTGGTGTGTGGTGTGTGGTGTGTGTGTGTGTGTGTGTGTGTGCTCTGTTCTGTTCTGCTCTGTTTGTTTGTTTGTTTTTCTTGCATTGTGCGTGTGTGTGTTTTACTGCTCTCCTTTCCTCATTCCCTCTCTCTGTTTCTTTTCCTCCTCTTCCCAAATAGAGGGGCCATCAATCAGAGGGGGGTGGGGGGGGGGGGGGGGGGGGGGGGGGGGGGGGGGGGGGGGGGGGGGGGGGCTGCTGGCTCAGCGCCAGGAAGAGAGGCTGGCACTCTGCCCAGAGAGAGAGAGAACGAAGGAGAGAAAGAAAGAGGGAGGGTTCGTGAACAGGATGAATAGAGAGAGAGAGACCAAGTGAACAGAGGGAAGGGAGAGAAAAAAAGATGCAAAAAATGCACAGAGGAGAGGGAGGGAATAGAGCGGGAGAGAAAAGGAGAGTGAGAGAGAGAATAGGGGTGATAGACGAGGGAGGAAGAGATCAGTTATTTTATTGAATACCTCTGTGGCTTTGACCACAATCAGTGGCTGATTAGTGCATCACTGGTTACTAATATTTGCCTTGAAGTGTTTGCAGAGGGAGGAGAGCAGTTCCATTAGGCAGCAGGGGGAGGGAGATAAGGATAGACTAGGGCTGTCTGGCCAGGGGCACTTGCTCGCTCTCTTTCTGCTGCTACAGGACTGAGGGGGACTAAGGGGACTGCTGAACACATGCAGGCAGGCACGCACGCATAAAATGAAACACTCACACACATACACACACCCATATCTACACACACACACACCACACACTCTCACCCAGCACAGCCCCACTGGGGCTCAGGGAAAGGCACAGCTGGCAGTGCCCAAATACACCGGGCACCATTGCAACTCCCCCCCCCCCCCCCCCCCCCCATCCTCACTATGCTAACCTAGCCGAGCCC
>NC_048569.1:64520441-64595441 GCF_013265735.2 Oncorhynchus mykiss | reverse complement strand
GGAAGACAGAGAGCATTGTGTCAGAGGAGTGGAGACAGAAAGGGCAGCACTGCAGATTGGAGACATGCACAATACAAAGCTTGTGTTTTTATTGCAGTGGGACAGGCCGTTTTTCAGGTTGACCTTGGCTTGCTGTGGGATTGTTGTTATTATTATCTATACTGACGTCAATTCCCTCCCCCCTCTCTGTTCCTTCCCCAGAAGGTGCGCCCAGCAGGGTAAGTAACCTCAACGTGTGTGTGTGTGCTTGTTCATGCGCTTGTGTGTGCATTTCGTGTGTATACAGTATGTGCGTGCTTGTGTGTGAGTGTGTGTTTATGTGACTGGGATGTAAAGTGAGGGGGAAAGAGAGTCTCTTTAAAGAGGAACTCTAAAAAAACGTATGTTTTTTTTTGTTGGAGAGCTGCCATTAATTTAAAAAATTGTACTAGAATTATTCAAGCGAGTACAACAGTAGAACAGTGATATTGTTACTTGACTAAGGTCCAATAGAATACTGGTCAGTTCTATGGAGACAATAATAGTATGGTGATATGGGTCCAGTAGGATGGTCATGGGGCTGTCTCTTATTCTGTGGTTAGATATAACCTTGGTGTGTTGGAACTGAGGGAACCGACAGACCAGACTATTAGACAGCTGTGCTCACTCACACTCACTCTGATAATAACAGAAAGAGGGAGGAGTTGAGAGAAGAAATGAGAGATATAGAAGGAGAGAAGAAAGAAAGAAGGAAATAGGGAGGGTACTCTGAGGGGAGCAAGTAAAAAGGGGAACATTTGACTGTGTCTATTTTATTAAAAAGTCTAAATGATTTAAGTGTGCAATAGCCTTTTCTTTATTTTCTTAACCCCTTTACCCAATGGTCTGATAAGAGGTCCGGTTTGAATTTAACGTCCTTCAAAATATGGATGGAAGGAGGGAAGGAGGTAGGAGAGATGCATATCAATTTGTATTTGTTAAGTCGTGCCAATATTACATTTTTGAATTTTAAATAGAGAGGAAGAAAGAGAAAGGGAGGGGAAGAAGGAGAGGGGGAGTGAGAGATGGAGGAGAAGACTGGGGAGTTTGTTGAGAAAACTGTGGTTCTTTGTGTGTTCTGGTCATGTCCGTCCAACCAGCTTCCTTCCTGTGTCCTCTACAGTTCTAAGGAGCAGAATTTCCGTAGGAGTCAACCGATGAAAGAGAATAGAGTTATGCCACATAGAGCCCAGAAATAATACTCCACTTTGATGTTTTATTCCTCTATTATGGGGAGTCCCACCACGCTCTTTCTGGTATAAATAGCCAGAAAATGGGCTTCTTGTACAATGATCAGAGTCATGTTTTACATGAAGTTTTCAGTGTCAGGGAGAAAGTTAATTCATAATAACACATTCAGAAATGTGTTGTTTGGTTGCATTTTCTGTATGACTTATCTGCTGTGTGTTTTTCTCTCTTTCATGTGTGTGTGTGTGTTGTTGTGTGTGTGTGTTGTTGTTGTGTGTGTGTGCAGAGTAAGTCAGTGTCATCGACAGACAGCCAACCGGTGGAGGAGCGCCAGGGCCCGTCGGGGGGGTACGCCTCCTCCCAGGGAGGGGATTCAAAGAGGAGGCGCTGTGATGACAAAGAGCCCCTCCCACCTCACTACGTATGTACGCCATTCAATCAAACCCGCAGTATTAACGGTGTCTCTGACATCACAGGTTAACCGGGGGTCACACTCCTTCTACCAGTCAAATATGTGTTTAACTTGGAAGTGATTGATCACCAAAATAGATAACCCTAGTGAACATGATCTCTCTCGCTCTGTGGAATGAGTGTTCTGATTGACATAAATACACACATCACACCAGTATGAGAACTGCCTCACACATCACACCAGTATGAGAACTGCCTCACACATCACACCAGTATGAGAACTGCCTCACACATCACATCAGTATGAGAACTGCCGAACACATCACATCAGTATGAGAACTGCCTCACATATCACATCAGTATGAGAACTGCCTCACACATCACATCAGTATGAGAACTGCCGAACACATCACATCAGTATGAGAACTGCCGAACACATCACATCAGTATGAGAACTGCCGAACACATCACATCAGTATGAGAACTGCCGAACACATCACATCGGTATGAGAACTGCCTCACACATCACATCAGTATGAGAACTGCCTCACACATCACATCAGTATGAGAACTGCCGAACACATCACATCAGTATGAGAACTGCCGAACACATCACATCAGTATGAGAACTGCCTCACACATCACATCGGTATGAGAACTGCCTCACACATCACATCGGTATGAGAACTGCCTCACACATCACATCAGTATGAGAACTGCCTCACACATCACATCGGTATGAGAACTGCCTCACACATCACATCAGTATGAGAACTGCCTCACACATCACATCAGTATGAGAACTGCCTCACACATCACATCGGTATGAGAACTGCCTCACACATCACATCGGTATGAGAACTGCCTCACACATCACATCAGTATGAGAACTGCCTCACACATCACACCAGTATGAGAACTGCCTCACACATCACACCGGTATGACAACTGCCTCACACATCACATCAGTATGAGAACTGCCTAACACATCACATCAGTATGAGAACTGCCTCACACATCACATCGGTATGAGAACTGCCTCACACATCACACCAGTATGACAACTGCCTCACACATCACATCAGTATGAGAACTGCCTCACACATCACATCAATATGAGAACTGCCTCACACATCACATCAATATGAGAACTGCCTCACACATCACACCAGTATGACAACTGCCTCACACATCACATCAGTATGAGAACTGCCTCACACATCACATCAGTATGAGAACTGCCTAACACATCACATCAGTATGAGAACTGCCTCACACATCACATCGGTATGAGAACTGCCTCACACATCACACCAGTATGACAACTGCCTCACACATCACATCAGTATGAGAACTGCCTCACACATCACATCAGTATGAGAACTGCCTCACACATCACATCAGTATGAGAACTGCCTCACACATCACATCAATATGAGAACTGCCTCACACATCACACCAGTATGACAACTGCCTCACACATCACATCGGTATGAGAACTGCCGAACACATCACATCAGTATGAGAACTGCCTCACACATCACATCAGTATGAGAACTGCCGAACACATCACATCAGTATGAGAACTGCCTCACACATCACATCAGTATGAGAACTGCCGAACACATCACATCAGTATGAGAACTGCCGAACACAACACATCGGTATGAGAACTGCCTCACACATCACATCAGTATGAGAACTGCCTCACACATCACATCAGTATGAGAACTGCCTCACACATCACATCAGTATGAGAACTGCCTCACACATCACATCAGTATGAGAACTGCCTCACACATCACATCGGTATGAGAACTGCCTCACACATCACATCGGTATGAGAACTGCCTCACACATCACATCAGTATGAGAACTGCCTCACACATCACATCGGTATGAGAACTGCCTCACACATCACATCAGTATGAGAACTGCCTCACACATCACATCGGTATGAGAACTGCCTCACACATCACATCGGTATGAGAACTGCCTCACACATCACATCGGTATGAGAACTGCCTCACACATCACACCAGTATGACAACTGCCTCACACATCACATCAGTATGAGAACTGCCTAACACATCACATCAGTATGAGAACTGCCTCACACATCACATCGGTATGAGAACTGCCTCACACATCACACCAGTATGACAACTGCCTCACACATCACATCAATATGAGAACTGCCTCACACATCACATCAATATGAGAACTGCCTCACACATCACACCAGTATGACAACTGCCTCACACATCACATCAGTATGAGAACTGCCTCACACATCACATCAGTATGAGAACTGCCTAACACATCACATCAGTATGAGAACTGCCTCACACATCACATCGGTATGAGAACTGCCTCACACATCACACCAGTATGACAACTGCCTCACACATCACATCAGTATGAGAACTGCCTCACACATCACATCAGTATGAGAACTGCCTCACACATCACATCAGTATGAGAACTGCCTCACACATCACATCAATATGAGAACTGCCTCACACATCACACCAGTATGACAACTGCCTCACACATCACATCAGTATGAGAACTGCCGAACACATCACATCAGTATGAGAACTGCCTCACACATCACATCAGTGTAGCCTCTCATAAAGGGAGGTGTTGTGAGCTCTGTTGATCATCAGCCTCTCTGTACTACATAATGGTTGTTTTTTCCCGGTCTGTCTATGTCTAGAAATAGTCTCATCTCCACCGTGGCCCTGATCTGGCTCAATACAATTAGGGGGTGATGTCACTCCACGTGATGTCAATAGGAATATCAGACCATGATCACATCAAAGCGTTGTTGCCATGGTGACTAAGTGCCATCGCTGTCACCCGTATTCCCAGAGATAAAGAGGGAGGGAGAGAGAGGAGTAAAGCAGTGATATGGCCAAACAGAGTGAGAGAGGTTGTGTGTGCCTGACATAGTGAGGGAGTGAGCTGTGGGCAATGTTTATGTGGTAGAGAATGTTTGTGTTTCTGACATTCTCCTCTCTCCTCTGTCTCACAGGACAGTGATGGAGACAAGAGTGAGGACAACCTGGTTGTGGATGTCTCTAACGAGGTAAGTGTGTTTGTCAACCATCGGCACAGATCTAGGATCAGCTTACCCTGACCCCAGTCAACCATCAGAGAGAGAACGCTAAACTGACCTTAAATCAGCATCCGATACTGCTGCGGAAAAACAAACAATGAGTCATATATAACTACTGTAGCTATACTGGCTGAAACCGGTCCGTATTGACCAGACCCTCCCTAGCCAATAGAACCTAGTTCAAATGGAAGCCTCCTCTCTCGAAGACCCTGTTGTTTCACTGTGGCTGGTTAAGTATAGGAGAATAAAACACTTGCGTCGGGATTTTGAAAATAGTGAATAGTATTATATAAGCACATTATTGGGAGCTAGCTTGCTGCTTTTCTCTCCTCTCCTACCGAGTACAGTCTCCCTGCTGAACACACACAACCACATATACACACACACACCTCATGCACACATAAACACACACACACACACCCCTCCTTTCATCAGATGGCAGCAGTGTGCTTCCTTTATTTATGCAAAGCCGTTTATGCCCTCAGAATGTTTAAATTCTTTAAATACCTCACGCAGTGTACCAAAATATGTTTTATCTAAGCCTTCTGTGTTTGATACTGCGCAGCACAATGCACAAAAGCAGGAAAGTCTCTTGTGTGATTTGTGAATACAGAACAATTGGAGAATTTGACAAATGTGCTTAATGGGTGTGTGAGAGGGAGTGTCTCTGGTGACTATACTAGAACAGTCTATGGATGTGTGTTCTGCTCTGCTCAGACACAGTAGAAGTGCTGACTGCAGCACACTGGGAGCAGATGGGAATGGTTTTATTTAGGTGGCTGTGGCAGAGAGGTAGACAGTCGGCTGAGTTTGACTTACAGTACCATACACAGGCCTCATGCACACTTGTGCTTAAACCCTTACAGATACTATAGTAATCTATAATGTCTATAATGTTACATATTTACGGGTTTTTGTTTTTTTCACAGCCAATGTGAAGGCTACTGTCTTCTTGCATGGCTTTTGGGGTGATCTGGTCTCCCATATCTCTCTGTGTGTCTCCAGGAGCCCACATCCCCCGTGGGCAGCCCCCATCACTCCCCCCACGGGAACGGTCTGGACCGGGCCCCCACCCTGAGGAAGGAGTTACCAGGGTCCCCCAGGAGCCCCGGGGAGGCCCCTTCCCCCCAACCACCACACAGCCCCACCCCAGGCAAGGCCAAGGACCCAGCACAGGTATGATACATTCATTGTCAAGCATTAACATGGTGGCCAAAATCCACCAATTAAAAGTACTTATCACTTGTTTACAGTATCTGTATGGTGGTGCTTCGTTTGACAGTATCTCTTTACCTCTCTGCAGATGGAGAAGTCTGGGTCGCCGTTGTCTAAGTCGAGCACCCCGTCCCCCTCTCACCGTGAGGCCCTTACGCCTGGCCCCGCCGGCCCCAGTACGTCCTGCCTCCGTCTGCTCAGCAAGGCTGCCTCCTCCGCTGACCCCCTGGGTGAGTCAGACACCCCTGTCTGCCTGCCATGCCCTTTGTCTTTACCCCTGTTATTATACCGTTGCACCCCTGTTAAACCTTCAAATCACCCTACTGTGATCATATAGCCCTGTAATACCATAATTATACCTTCAATCTGATCATAGTACCATTATCCCACACCTACTGTGATGATATGCTCCTGTGGTCCCGTATTGTACTCACATCTGCCATATTCTGCCTAAAGCAATAAAGACGGCATTGTAGCCTATAAGAAACCGAGATGAACTTGATTGTTGACAACACATCTCTAGCAGTTAGACATCACCCTAAGCCTTTCTTACCCGCTGGAATGTAAGGTGTGGTCTCATCTCCCCCTCACCCCCTCCTCCCCTCTCCAGCTCTCCGCAGTCCCCTGTCTGTGCCCCCCGGTTCATACCCAGCTCACTTTGGGGTGGTGTCCCACGCAGGCCTCAACGGGGAGCTGGCTAGTCCCGGGGGCTTCGGGGCTGCCCTGACCCTCTCACCCCAGATCAGCACCTCCGCCGGCGTCTACACCCGCAGCCCCTTGGTGAGTTAGATACCACGCATCACTGGTCTCTCTGTTTAAAACACCTGTCTACAACGGCAGACCTTACTGGCTACATTATCTATAGTCTTTGTCTCTTCCTGGCACTTAATTGATCAATTATGTCTCTAATTCGCCAGTTAGAGCGCACACCTGGTTACCCAGGTCTTAATCAATTAGATTGCTTTCAATTAGAAAGCAAGAAGGAAAACCAGAGGATCGAAGATGTGCACCACTCATTTAAAACAATACATTTTGTATTGATGAAGATGGATTCTTAGTAGTATTTGGTTTGGAAGCTTGTTTTGGATGAATTGTCAAGATTTCACTCAACTTGATGAGATTAGGATTTACTGAGATTAAACTGTTACAACACAGGATGATTCTATTAGTAAACTCCTAATGTCTTGGTCCTCCTAGTCTCTCCAGATGGCGTATGAGTCTCGGTCCCACCTCAGGGCCCCAGGGCTGTCCTCCTCACTGCCTGGTGGATCCTCCGGGGGAAAACCGTATGTCTCTCTTCTCCTCCATCTAAATCTATCCAGACAGAAAGAAAGATGGCTGTTGTTGTTATAGCTGGAGCAAGCCGCAAACTCTCCCATCACAAATAACACTCTGTACTAGACGACTATTTCTCAACTTCTAATGCCATTACAGTGTTGACAGTCTTCAAGGTTTTAGCAAGTAGCAAGCACTTAGTTTTTGTAATAATATACAGATGTAGATTGCAGTGGTTGACACTCTGTCCATTCTCTCCAATATCCCTCTTTCCAGTGCTTACTCTTTCCATTCTCTCCCTTCTCCCTCTCTCCAGTGC
Organism: Oncorhynchus mykiss; assembly: GCF_013265735.2. Lineage (NCBI taxonomy): Eukaryota > Metazoa > Chordata > Actinopteri > Salmoniformes > Salmonidae > Oncorhynchus > Oncorhynchus mykiss. The sequence continues at coordinate 64,587,894 of NC_048569.1, read as the reverse complement.
TTACTCTGTCCATTCTCTCCCTTCTCCCTCTCTCCAGTGCTTACTCTTTCCATTCTCTCCCTTCTCCCTCTCTCCAGTACTTACTCTGTCCATTCTCTCCCTTCTCCCTCTCTCCAGTGCTTACTCTGTCCATTCTCTCCCTTCTCCCTCTCTCTAGTGCTTACTCTGTCCATTCTCTCCCTTCTCCCTCTCTCCAGTGCTTACTCTGTCCATTCTCTCCCTTCTCCCTCTCTCCAGTGCTTACTCTGTCCATTCTCTCCCTTCTTCCTCTCTCCAGTGCTTACTCTGTCCATTCTCTCCCTTCTCCCTCTCTCCAGTGCTTACTCTGTCCATTCTCTCCCTTCTCCCTCTCTCCAGTGCTTACTCTTTCCACGTCAGTGCGGATGGACAGATGCAGCCTGTTCCTTTCCCTCCGGATGCTCTGCTGGGCCCGGGCATCCCACGACATGCCCGTCAGATCCACACTCTGAACCACGGAGAGGTGGTGTGTGCCGTCACCATCAGCACCTCCACACGCCACGTCTACACCGGCGGCAAGGGCTGTGTCAAGGTGTGGGACATCAGCCAGCCTGGCAGCAAGAGTGCCATGGCACAGCTCGACTGCCTGGTGAGTGGACACACACTTTAAAAGGCTTAACCAATAATATTGCTTGTTTTGCCGGTCCAATACACATGTTCTCTCTTCACACCAATCAGAACAGGGATAACTACATCCGCTCATGTAAGATTCTCCCTGATGGGCGGACCCTCATTGTTGGAGGCGAGGCCAGCACATTGTCAATCTGGGACTTGGCCACACCTACTCCCCGCATCAAGGCGGAGTTGACGTCTTCTGCCCCGGCCTGCTATGCTCTGGCCATCTCCCCTGACAACAAGGTCTGCTTCTCCTGCTGCAGCGACGGAAACATTGTAGTCTGGGACCTGCACAACCAGACCCTGGTCAGGTAAGAGGAGGAGGAGGTGGTTAGGAGGGGTATAGGGAGAGATATCGTAGTCTGGGACCTGCACAACCAGGCCCTGGTCAGGTAAGAGGAGGAGGATGAGGAGAAGGTTAGGAGGGGTATAGGGAGAGATATCGTAGTCTGGGACCTGCACAACCAGGCCCTGGTCAGGTAAGAGGAGGAGAGGAGGATGAGGAGAAGGTTAGGAGGGGTATAGGGAGAGATATCGTAGTCTGGGACCTGCACAACCAGAGCCCCCGGTCAGGTAAGAGGAGGAGGAGAGGAGGATGAGGAGAAGGTTAGGAGGGGTATAGGGGGAGATATCGTAGTCTCGGACCTGCACAACCAGAGCCCCTGGTCAGGTACAAGGAGGAGGAGGAGAGGAGGATGAGGAGAAGGTTAGGAGGGGTATAGGGGGAGATATCGTAATCTGGGACCTGCACAACCAGAGCCCCTGGTCAGGTAAGAGGAGAGGGAGAGGGTAGGGCAGGAGAGAAGAGCAGAGGATAGGGGGAGGAGAAAGCAGGGTAGGGGTTTACTGTATAGACTATGGATTACATCTGAATGGCTAGGTGTTGATGTGATCTTTATGCTACCCAGGCAGTTCCAGGGTCACACTGACGGGGCCAGCTGTATTGACATCTCCAACGATGGGACCAAACTGTGGACGGGGGGGCTGGACAACACAGTACGCTGCTGGGACCTGAGAGAGGGACGACAGCTGCAGCAGCACGACTTCACCTCACAGGTACTGATGGAACACCTGAGACATTGTGCGATTAGCTTAGACTAGCTAAGACCAGCTCAGTAGTGCCTTTATGAGAAGCACTGCACCTGTTAATACATGATTCATATCAGCCTCAATATCAGACCAGTCACTGTTTCTCTCTGTTCTATCACATCACTGTTTGCACATCTACATATTTTTGTCACAGTAGGGCGCTAGAGCACTGCCAAAAGTCTGAGCGCCAGAAATTGACATGTGCAGGTGTACAAATGTAATTATTGCTGGCAAATATTAAGTTACAAGTTTGCGAATGCAATTTCAACTACAACTACTTTTTTCATGATCGTCAGTTACTTGGATACCTGCCGGGCTTCGACCTGTTGTTTCCAAAGTTTTATTTTGTTCATAAGTGTTTGTGTCAACCTGCTGACAGCTAGCTAACTAGGTTGCAATGGAGCCTGCATCGCTTGGAATAGCTAATAAACATTTCCAGCGCTGTAGAAGCTGTGTTTATTACGCTTTTGTCTGGGACAATATTGACAATCCGGAGTTCCAATGCGGCAATTGTTTGCTTGCGGAGGATTACACGAATGAGGTGGCTATGCTTAGCAAGCAAATTTCAAGTCTGTGTGAACTTATGGGGAAAATACACATTGGAACTTTCTCGTTCTCAGCTCATGTGGCTCGGGCTTAATGGATGTATCCCTGCCTTGTCATCTGTCCCTATCCGAATTGCCTGTGCTACCTGGAACTTGCCTGCCAAGGAAGTCGTTTCCGTCTGCTTCTCCTCTTCCATAGTGGAGTAGACAGAGAACAGCAAGATGATTGTTCCAATCATCGCTGGGCCCATGTCACAAGTCGTGGAAACCGAAGGCAGCGGCATGCTGCTAAGCGGACTGGAGTGTCTGGGAGAGGTCCGGAGCAGATTCACATGAGGAATATCTACTCCGCCCTGGTGCCTGATCTACCTGCGCCTTTATTGTTGGGACTGCCTGTGTCTGCGACAGCTGGACCTATCGCTGGTAGCTGTGGGAGGTCTGGACCTATCGCTGGTAGCTGTGGGAGGTCTGGACCTATCGCTGGTAGCTGTGGGAGGTCTGGATCTATCGCTGGTAGCTGTGGGAGGTCTTGACCTATCGCTGGTAGCTGTGGATGAATGCTATCCTGCTTCTCCTGGGCCCGTGAAAGGTTCCACAAATTGTGTGAGGGGTAGAAATGGGCGTATTTCTCCATCTCCTTCTCCGGCCATTGTTTTGGGCAGTTCAATGGTGAGAAATGTCTCAGTCCCTGGAGCAAAAACGGATACAGGACATCAATAAGCTGCTCCCAAACATTTTAAACCAGTATCAGGAAATTGAGACTATCATAGTTCATGTGGGATTCAATGACATTATGAAGGGCAGCTCAAGAACGCTGAAAATTAATTTTAAAAAACTGATGGGGTCTCTAATTGACACCAACGAACGCCCCATAATATCTGACCCTGTGCCCTCCCTAAATCGTGGCATTGAATGTTTCAGACTTTTATCCCTCCATAACTGGCTACGTGACTATTGCAAGTCTGTGGGTGTAACATTTGTAGTATATAGTACATAGTGTAAAATATGTTTTGTAGTGATTGATATGTTGATGTAAAGAGTATTTGTTGGTCTGTAGTGTGTAATGAGGAACAACCAGACACTGCACTTGACACATTTATGAAATTGCTTATTCCAGTTGCTAATATGCAATCATTAAGAAAATGACTGTAAAAACTGTTAAATCCCTGTCGATTGATGAGGAATTGACAAATAGTATGGTTGAGAGGGATGAGGCGAAAGGAATGGCAAATAAGTCTGGCTGCGCAACCAGTTGGCAAATGTACTGCAAATTGAGAAATCCTGTGATTAAACTGAATAAAAATAAACTATACTATGAAACAAAGATACATTATATAAAGAATGATAGTAAAAATCTTTGTAGCACCTTAAATTAAATTTAGGGCAAAAACACAAACTCAGCTCCATCATTCATTGAATCAGATTGCTCATTCATTACAAAACTCACTGATATTGCCAATTACTTTAATGATTTTTTCATTGGCAAGATCAGCATATTTAGGCATGACATGCCAGCAACAAATGCTGACACTACACATCCAAGTATAACTGATCAAATGATGAAAGACAAACATTGTTATTTAGAATTTTGTAAAGTAAGTGTGGAAGAGGGGAAAATTATTGTTGTCTATCAACAATGACAAGACACCGGGGTCTGACACGTGGCCAGGCCTTCCCTCAGGCCTGGAGGGAAGCAAAAGTAATTCATCTACCCAAGAATAGTAAAGCCCCCTTTTGGTTGGCTATTTGAGCCAGTAATCAGCCTGTTACCAACCCTTAGTAAACTTTGGGAATAATTTGTGTTTGACCAGATACAATGCAATTTTACTGTAAACAAATTGACAGCCTTTCAGCACGCTTATAGGGAAGGACATTAATCGAAGCCTCTCCAACATAAATCAGGTAAAATCAGGAATTCCCCAGGTCAGCTGTCTAGGCCCCTTACTTTTTTCAATCTTTACTAATGACATACAACTGGCCTTGAGTAAAGCCAGTGTGTCTCTGTATGCAGATGACTCAACACTATACACGTCAACTAATACAGCGAGTGAAATCACTGTAACACTTAACAACGAGCTGCAATTAGTTTCAGAATGGGTGGTCCAGGATGTACAGAGTGACAGACAGGCTCGTGGTCAAGGCAGGCAGAATGGTCCGGCAGGCCGGTACAAAGTCCAGAAGTAGGCAAGGGTCAAAAGGGAGGAATAGAAACAGGATAATGCAAAAAGCAGGAGAACGGGAAATACACTGGTTGACTTGGAAACATACAAGACAAACTGGCACCGAGAGACAGGAAACACAGGGATAAATACACTGATGAAAATAAGCGACACCTGGAGGGGGGTGGAGACAATCTCAAGGACAGGTGATACAGATCAGGGCGTGACAAACCGTGGATACAACAGTATCAACAGCTAAAATGGGGAGAAGTCTGTCCCTAATAAAGCACTACACTGCCTTTTTAACAACACTATCAACAAGGCAGGTCCTACAGGCTCTAGTTTTGTCACACCTGGACTACGGTTTAACTGCACATGGGACAAATATCGTACTTTTTGGAGAAATCTCCTCTGATCTGATGAAACAAAAATAGAACTGTTTGGCCATAATGACCATCATTGTGTTTGGAGGGAAAAGGGGGAGGCTTACAAGCCGAAGAACACCATCCCAACCGTGAAGCATGGGGGTGGCAGCATCATGTTTTGGGGGTGCTTTGCTGCTGGAGGGACTGGTGCACTTCACAAAATAGATGGCATCATGAGGAAGGAAAATTATGTGGATATATTGAAGCAACATCTCAAGACATCAGTCAGGAAGTTAAAGCTTAGTTGCAAATGGATCTTCCAAATGGACAATGACCTCAAGCATACTTCCAAAGTTGTGGCAAAATGGCATAAGGACAACAAAATCAAGGTATTGGAGTGGCCATCACAAAGCCATGACCTCAATCCTATAGAAAATGTGTGGGCATAACTGAAAAAGTGTGTGCGAGCAAGGAGGCCTACAAACCTGACTCAGTTACACCAGCTCTGTCAGGAGGAATGGGCCAAAATTCCCCCAACTTATTGTGGGAAGTTTGTGGAAGGCTACCCGAAACGTTTGACCCAAGTTAAACAATTTAAAGGCAATGCTACCAAATGCTAATTGTGTGTATGTAAACTTCTGACCCACTGGGAATGTGATGAAAGAAATAAAAGCTGAAATATATAATCCTCTCTGCTTTATTCTGACATTTCACATTCTTAAAATGAGGTGGGGATTGTAACTGACCTAAGCCAGGATTTTTTTTTATGAGGATTTTATCAGGAATTGTGAAAAACGGAGTTTAAATGTATTTGGCTAAGGTGTATGTAAACTTCCGACTTCAACTGTATATAACCGCCTTAATGTTTCTGGACCCCAGGAAGAATAATAAATACATCACACATGATGATGCTGCTGATGATCTTTGTCAGATGAGCTAAGTTCACTCGTGTAATGAACTTTCTCTTCTTTTCTCCCACACTCTCTCCTTCTACCTCCCTCCCTCCCTCCAGATCTTCTCTCTGGGCTACTGTCCTACAGGAGAGTGGCTGGCAGTGGGCATGGAGAGCAGTAATGTAGAAGTGCTGCACGTCTCCAAACCAGACAAGTATCAGCTGCACCTCCACGAGAGCTGTGTGCTCTCACTCAAGTTCGCCTCCTGTGGTACGTACAAGCTCACAACTCTGCCACACTCACACACATTCTCCTAACTTTTATACTTATGCTAATGAGATGTGTAGTCCATATGTCTGCTGAGCCCAAGTGTAATGTTGTGTGTTTGTGTGTTTGCTTGCGCGCGCGCGCGTGTGTGTGTGTGTGCGTGCATTTGTTTCAGGCAAGTGGTTTGTGAGTACAGGGAAGGACAATCTGCTGAATGCGTGGAGGACGCCATATGGAGCCAGTATTTTCCAGGTGAAAAATACACACACTCAAAATGTTACCACCTTTACTTCACACACAGAGATGCATACAAATCTCTCCCTCGCCCTCCATTTGGCAAATCTAACCATAATCGTATCCTTCTGATTCCTGCTTACAAGCCAAAACGAAAGCAGGTAGTACCAGTGACTCGCTCATTACGGAAGTGGTCAGATGACGCGGATGCTACGCTACAGGACTGTTTTGCTAGCACAGACTGGAATATGTTCCAGGATTCATATAATAGCATTGAGGAGTATACCACCTCAGTCACCGGCTTCATCAATAAGTGATCGATGACATCGTCCCCACAGTGACCGTACGTACATATCCCAACCAGAAGCCATGGATTACAGGCAACATCTACAGCGAGCTAAAGGCTAGAGCTTCTGCTTTCAAGGAGCAAGACTCTAATCTGGACGCTTATAGGAAATACCTCTCTGCCCTCAGACAAACCGTCAAACAGGCAACGCATCAATACAGGGCTAAGATTGAATCCTACTACACCGGCTCTAATGCTCGTCGGATGTGGTAGGTCTTGCAAACTATTATGGACTACAAAGGAAAACCCAGCCGCGAGCTGCCCAGTGACACGACCCTACCAGACAAGCCTTTTATGCTCACTTCGAGGCAAGCAACACTGAGGCATGCATGAGATCACCAGCTGTTCTGTACAACTGTGTGATTACACTTTCCGTAGCCAATGTGAGAAAAGCCTTTAAACAGGTCAACATTCACAAAGCCGCAGGGCCAGACGGATTATCAGGACATGTATTCAAAGCATGTGTGGAACAACTGGAAAGTGTCTTCACTGAAATGTTCAACCTCTCCCTGACCCAGTCTGTAATACCTACATGTTTCAAGCAGACCACCATAGTCCCTGTGCCCAAGAAAGCGAAGGCAACCTGCCTAAATGTTTACCGCCCCGTAGCACTCACGTCGGTAGCCATGAAGTGCTTTGAAAGGCTGGTCATGGCTCACATCAACACCATCATGTCGGAAACCCTAGACCTACTCCAATTCGCATACCAACCCAACAGATCCACAGATGACGCAATCTCAATCACACTCCACACTGCCCATTCCCACCTGGGCAAAAGGAACACCTATGTGAGAATGCTGTTCATTGACTACAGCTCAGCGTTCAACACCATAGTGCCTGCAAAGCTCATCACTATGCTAAGGACCGTGGGACTAAACACCTCCCTCTGCAACTGGATCCTGGACTTCCTGATAGGCCGCCCTTAGTTGGTAATGGTAGGCAACAACACATCTGCCATGCTGATCCTCGACACTGAGGTCCCTCAGCGGTGCGTGCTCAGTTCCCTCCTGTACTCCCTGTTTGCCCACGACTGTGTGGCCAAGCACGAGTCCAACACCATCATTAAGTTTTCTGACGACACAACAGTGGTAGGCCTGATCACCGACAACGATGAGACAGCCTATAGGGAGGAGGTCAGAGACCTCTCAGTGTGGTGCCAGGACAAGAACCTCTCCCTCAATGTGAGCAAGACAAAGGAGATGATTGTGGACTATAGGAAAAGGAGGGCCTAACAAGCCCCCATTAACATTGATGGTGCTGTGGTGGAGCAGGTTGAGAGTTTCAAGTTCTTTGGTGTCTACACCACCAACAAACTATCATGGTCCAAACACACCAAGACAGTTGTGAAGAGGGCACGACAACACCTTTTCCCCCTTAACCTTTCTAAGATATCGGTTCCCATTTGGGACTCTACCCTCCCACGTTCAGATGGAACGGTGGCGCATGGAACGCAAAAATATTCTTAGAAATATTTAACCTCCACACATTAACAAGTCCAATAGCTCAAATGAAAGATAAACACCTTGTTCATCTAGCCAGCAAGTCAGATTTCTAAAATGTTTTACGGCGAAAACATAGCACATATATATGTCAAACCACCACCAGACACAGCTCACTTGAATAGCCAAAACATGCAATCAACAAACGCAGGATTAAAAAGTAAATCGTTCACTAACCTTTTGAAAATCTTCATCAGATGACAGTAATAGGACATGTTACACAGTACATTTTTTTTTTCAATAATATGCCATTTATATCCATAAATGTCCATTTACAGTGAGTTCACGTTCAGAAATTACTCAAAAATGTCCGCAGGAAATCTAGGTAGCGCGGCAAGATAACGTAAATAGACATCATAAACTTTGACTAAATATACATGTTCTACATATAGTTAGAAAGATACACTGCTTCTTTATGCAACCACTTTGTTAGATTTATTTTTAACGTTACAGAAATCGCACACTATTCAATATGCTGAGACGGCGCTCAGATACAAGCTACATTTCTACGTAATGTTGGAGTCAACAGAAACACAGATTTCAGCATAAATATTCCCTTACCTTCGATGGTCTTCGTTCAGAATGTTCTGGAAGGCTTCATACTTACCCAATACATCGTTTGGTTTCAAGTCTTGCGTCTTTGTATTAGCTACTGCTAATAACATCAGCTGAAATGCACCCAAAATATCCTCTGGTCCGGAAAAGTTGCGCATCAAAACTTCAAAATTACATATTATATGTCGACTAAACAGGTCAAACTAAGTGCAGAAGCAAGCTTTATGATGTTTTAGACACACAAAACAAACTTCAATTCAATCGGCCATCGTCTGCCCTTCTCTTGAGTGCTGGAACAAAGGAATGGCTGGGACCAATTCGCGCCACAACGCACAACCTATTTTCTCGTGGCACGCACTAATTTCACTCCCATAGGGTCAATTCCCGCGGGATTTGAACGATTTAAAGCTCTACTGAAAGAGGACATCTAGACATAGAAGTCTCCCCAGAATCATAACTGGTTGGGAAGGGTGGGGGCGATGACGTCAAAGTTGCTCCAACTTTCATGACCACAAAAACTAGTTTGGAAGAATGCCTGCCCTGTGAGTTCTGCTATACTTACAGACATAATTCCAACGGTTTTAGAAGCTTTAGAGTGTTTTCTATCCAATAATAATTATTATATGCATATATTAGCAATTTTTGACAGATTTTTTTTTCAGTTTACTAGGGGTACCCAATCTCTCCAAAGGGGGCATATGTCTGCCATATCCTTAACAGGTTTTAAGAGACTGAAAAGATTTGGCATGGGTCCCCAGATCTTCAAAAAGTTATACAGTTGCACCATCGAGAGCATCCTGACCGGTTACATCACGCCTGGTATGGCAACTGCTCGGCATCTGACCATAAGGCGCTACAGAGGCAGTGCGTATGGCCCAGTACATCACTAGGGCCAAGCTTCCTGCCATCCAGGACCAATATACAGTTGAAGTCAGAAGTTTAGATACACTTAGGTTGGAATCATTCAAATTAATTTTTCAACCACTCCACACATTTCTTGTTATTATCAAACTATAGTTTACTTTACTTTCGATTACTTTGTGCATGACACAAGTAATTTTTTCAAACAATTGTTTACAGACAGATTATTTCACTTAGAATTAATTGTATCACAATTCCAGTGGGTCAGACGTTTACATACACTAAGTTGACTGTGCCTTTAAACAGCTTGGAAAATTCCAGAAAATGCTGTCATGGCTTTAGAAGCTTCTGATAAGCTAATTGACATAATTTGAGTCAATTGGAGGTGTACCTGTGGATGTTTTTCAAAGCCTACTTTCAAACTCAGTGCCCCTTTGCTTGACATCATGGGAAAATCAAAAGAAATCAGCCAAGACCTCAGAAAAAAAGTTGTAGACCACAAGTCTGGTTCATCCTTGTGAGCAATTTCCAAATGCCTGAAGGTACTACGTTCATCTGTACAAACAATAGTACGCAAGTATAAAAACCATGGGACCACGCAGCCGTCATACCGCTCAGGAAGGAGACGTGTTCAGTCTCCTAGAGATGAACGTACTTTGGTGCAAAAAGTGCGACTCAATCCCAGAACAACTGCAAAGAACCATGTGAAGATGCTGGAGGAAACAGGTACAAAGGTATCTATATCCACAGTAAAAGGAAGGAAGAAGCCACTGCTCCAAAACTGCCATAAAAAAGCCAAACTACGGTTTGCACATGGGGACAAAGATCGTACTTTTTGAAGAAATGTCCTCTGGTCTGATGAAACAAAAATAGAACTGTTTGGCCATAATGCCCATCGTTATATTTGGAGGAAAAAGGGGGAGGCTTGCAAGCCGAAGAACAACATCCCAACCGTGAAGCACGGGGGTGGCAGCATCATGTTGTGGGGGTGCTTTGCTACACTTTACAAAGTAGATGGCGTCATGAGGGAGGAAAATTATGTGGATATACATCTCAAGACATCAGACAGGAAGTTAAAGCTTGGTTGCAAATGGGTCTTCCAAATGGACAATGACCTCAAGCATACTTCCTAAGTTGTGGCAAAATGGCTTAAGGACAACAAAGTCAAGGTATTGGGGAGGCCATCACAAAGCCCTGACCTCAATCCTATAGAAAATATGTGGGCAGAACTGAAAAAGCGTGTGCAAGCAATGAGGCCTACAAACCTGACTCAGTTACACCAGCTCTGTCAGGAGGAATGGGCCAAAATTCCCCCAACTTATTGTGGGAAGTTTGTGGAAGGCTACCCGAAACGTTTAACCCAAGTTAAACAATGTAAAGGCAATGCTACCAAATGCTAATAAAGTGTATGTAAACTTCTGACCCACTGGGAATGTGATGAAAGAAATAGAAGATTAAATAAATAATTCTCTCTACTATTATTCTGACATTTCACATTCTTAAAATAAAGTGGTGATCATAACTGACTTAAGACAGGGAACTTTACTAGGATTAAATGTCAGGAATTGCGAAAAACTGAGTTTAAATGTATTTGGCTGAGGTGTATGTCAATTTCCGACTTCAACTGTACTAGGCGGTGTCAGAGGAAGACTCCAGTCACCCAAGTCAAAGACTGTTCTCTCTGCTACCGCACGGCAAGTGGTCCCGGAGCGCCAGGACTCAGTCCAAAAGGCTCCTTAACAGCTTCTACCCCCAAGTCATTAGACTGCTGAAAAATTTGTCAAATGGCCACCAGGATTATTTACATTGTCTGCCCCGCCCCGCCCCGCCCCCTTGTTTTTAGGCTGCTGCTACTCGCTGCTTATTATCGATGCATAGTCACTTTACCCCTACCTACATGTACAAATTACCTTTTTTACTTTAGTTTAGTTGGTAAATATTTTTTAAACTCTTATTTATTGAACTGCATTATTGGTTAAAGGCTTAAGGGCTTGTAAGCATTTTACGGTAGGGTCTACAGATTCAGACTTAGGAAATGTACAGCTTTCCTACGCACACCTTTCCTACACACTTCTCAGTAGTTGGTATTCAGACTTACCTTATGAAGGTGCATAACAAGCTTTGCAGGTATGGTTCCCTTGTGCGCACATAATAAATTGAATTCAACTGCTGACAAACCTGCCACTTGCTGGCCAACAGAATTTCTCGTGGACTTTTCATTCAATTGTTCAATCCATGAAATATTGGAACGTGAGAAAAGTGTTGACCAGTAGTCCTGTAAATCTACTATAATAATCCTCACTAATCATGTCGCTGTGATGACAACGTTCCAGTTGTCGTGAACTGTGCACCAGGCTCCAGGTTTAAACTGCTACGTATGGTGTGCATTCCATAATGATCCAAATAGGTTACATGTTCCAAATAATTGCCCAACATGGAATACAGCCTAATACAGTATGATCCACTATTGCTAGTGATCCTCAGGAACCAAAACACAAACATCGCAGAGGAAAAAAAGGTAAACTAACAATGGAATGGAATGATGCAACATTTAAGGAAACTAACACTAAAGTGACAGTTATAAATGTATTTGAGTATAACTGACTGTGCCTACCGATCATAAAAACAACTCAATAGGTTTGGACCTATACTGTTATTTGAGCATGGCTACAGAAGTTTATAGCTTGGATCTCCACATTTCATATATGCAAGTTATAAGGACAGCGTTTCAGAAATTCACTGTAGAAAAGGTGATATGTTGACATGCTTCAGTTGGCTGCCATGTGACTGGTTTCACATTTGTCTCCAGTGATCATAAGGTAAAATAGACATAAATCAATTGCCCTTTATATTTACAATCCCCTTATCTAAATGGCTTAATAATTTACCTAGCTCTCATCAATAGCACTTATCAATTTGTAAATGACCGTGCCTGGAGAATGGTGTTATTTCCATCGGGAAAAGAAAGTAGATGTTGTTCCACTTGGAACTGACCGGTTGCTCGACCTTATTCATTGTCTCATCGTGCGTAAAGCTGGTCAAATTATGAGTAAATGAATTAAAGGTCAGCATACGGTGTATCTGTAGACACCTCCGCCACACCTTCATTTCTTTGATCTCCACCCAAAACAAATTGCGGGTGAATAGCATGCTATTCTCATGCTTAAATTCAAGGTCGGAATACGAGTAAAAAAGAAAGATGCATAAAAAGGGAATTACGTTACATTTACACGCACTTAACTCGGGTCAAAATTCCCCGCAAAGGAAATGCATTGTGCATTTCTAGAATATACATTTTTAGCCAAGGCTGTTGTAGACTGTGTCTGTGCTGGGTATATATAAGTGTGATGATGAGTTACAGGAAGGGATGGGCTGTTTAAAGGGGGAGAGATGTGTCTTTGTGGGAGGGAGGCAGTATGGCTGTCATCTTGCTGTTTGCTAGACTAGTGCAGAGAGAGGAGGAATCTGCAGCCTTGGCGGTTAGTGTCTCCCTAGGGCTCTGAAATGCACAGAGGCTATCTGCTTTGTTATCCAAATGCCAAATGCCTCTCAGCCCCCCCCCCCCCCCCCCCCCCCAGATCCTGCTTCCCCTCTTCCCCTCTCTCGCTCTCTCTCTGTCTCACACACTGTTAATCTGCTGCTTTCTCTCTCGCTTTCCTTCTTTTACTCCCCTGATTCATCTCTCTCTTTCACATGTACACACATACATCCCCTTTCTCCCTCCATTTACTCTCGCTCACCACTACCTCATCCTTTGTACCTCTCCCTCCTCCCTGTTTCTGTCTCTGTAGTGTGAGTGTGTCTGTCAGTCAAAATGGCTTCTCTCACCAGTGGCCTGCTGATTGACAGCCCTGGTGATATGAACCTGTGATGTGGAGGAGGGAGGAAGGGAGGGATTAGGATGAGGTTGAGAGAGGAGGGAAGGGGGAGGAGGGAGAAATACTATAGAGGTTCAGAGGAGGGATGGGTTGCGAGAGGAGGGCGAGGAAAGAGAGCGGTTGAGAGAGGAGCAGGTCTCGAAAACCATCTGGGGCCAGGATATGAGGTCTGATGCAGACAGAGGCTGAGCCTGGTGGAGACAGACAGAATGGAGGTAGAAGGGCTTGTTTATTCAGGTAATGTTGAGAGAGTCAGAGAGTCAGCCCCTGTGTTTCTGTGGTGCTGAAAGCTGTGATTAGTAATGCTGAGAGTACAGCTGAACCACGTAGGTTAAGAACCTGGGGAGACACACCACTCTGCCTGTCAGACATGAAGAAGAAATGTTACACGCACCATTGTCTGTTATGAAACTTTGTGGAGCAACTACCATTACTGGGATGATCTAAAACCCTTTTAATGACTTGGTAATTTTCTCAAAAGTAGAGAATGGTTCCATCAGAAATACCATAATAGATTGACTATACCGATTTATTGTGTAAAAAAAATAGTATATTTTGTGCCCTATTTTGATTCAGTGAATACATCTATACCCGAACTAGTGAGATATACATGGAGGAGACTTATTCAAGCTACTACTTTCTTGCCTATTTCTCTCTTGCATCAAAGGTGAAAAAAGTTTTAATAGGAGACAGAATGCGATTGGATCATCATCTAATTTGCCTTCACATAACTCTTATAGAATTTCCACATGGACTGGAATATTGGAAATGTAATCAAAGTTTACTGGAGGACAATTTATTTTTAACTAAGCAAAATAATGTATAACTGATTTTTCCAGTACAATATTGGTTCAGCAAATCCCCTTATTGTTTGGGATACCTTTAAATGTACCTTCAGAGGTCATTCAATTCAATATTCATCAATAATAAAAAAGCAGTTTCTGTCTAAGAAGACAAGATTAACAAGGGAAACACATGTACTAATAGTACAGGTAAATAGCAATAAGAACAATACTACAGAGATACAAAATAAGTTAGAGGAAAAACAAAAGAACTGGAGGTACTTATTCAAGAACAATCAAATGTAATCTATTACGAAAATAAAGCAAACTGGATGGAATATGGAGAAAATGCACCAAAGAGGAAGCTAAATACTTTAAGCAGATGTTCTCTTTTCCATCTCATCCTCACCCACTGAATGACGATTACTGTAAGGAATTCTTAAAAAAAATAATATATATATATATTTTTTAATTAACAAATGTACAGAAAGATCAGTGCCAAGGCCAAATTAACTTTTAGAGGCTATTAAATCCTTTCAGTCTGGAAAAACCACAGGGCTTGATGGCACACTGGTAGAGGTATATCAAGCCTTTTTTGATGTACTCAAAGCTCCATTGTTAGCTTGTTTGAACTACTCCTATAGAAATGGTAGTCTGTCAGGTACTCAGCAGGAAGGTCTGATTTCACTATTATTAAAACAAGACCCAAATGACAAATATAAAGAACCAGTCTATCTTAAAAACTGGAGGCCTCTTACACTTCAATGTTGTGATGCAAAAATACTAACAAAATGCATAGCACTTTTTTACCAGGTATTGTTCATCCTGATCAGACAGGTTTTTAACATGGACGATACATTGGAGATAATATACGGCAAGTACGATAAATAATAGAAGCTCATGAAACAGGCCTTTGATAAAGTAAGACTGGATTTTATTTATAAAAGCCTGGATTTTTTCAATTTCAGTGATTCTCTTATAAAATGGGTAAAGGTAATGTAAAGCAACCCCAGGTGTAAAATAATAAATAGCGGCTACTTCTCAGAGAGTTTTGAATTGTCAAGAGGAGTAAAACAAGGGTGTCTGCTGTCAACATATCTATTTGTTGTTGCCATTGAAAGGCTAGCTATAAAAATCAGATCCAATAACAACATTAGAGGATTAGAAATCCAAGGCTTAAAAACAGAAGTGTCCATGTATGCCGATGACTCAAGTTTTATATTAAGTCCGCAAGCTAGATCCCTGCAAAGTCTCATTAAAGATCTAGATAACTTTTCTGGACTCTCTGGACTAAACATTCATTATAATAAGTGTACAATATTACATATTGGAACGTTTACATTGCCATGCAGTTTACCTATAAAATGGGCTGACGGTGAAGTAGACATACTTGGTATTCATATCACAAAATATATAAACGAGGTCTCCACAATGAATTTCAATAGAGAACTTGTAAAAATAGACAAGACCCTGCAACCATGGAGAGGTCTATTTATGGAAAAATGTCCTGATTAACTCCTTAGTCATATCTCAGTTTACTCACTTGTCTCTCTTTTTCAAACAAGCATTGCAGAGCTGGCTTCAATTTCAATTTCCTCCCCCTGAAAAGATAGAACAAATGTTACAACAAATATTATCAACCGAATGTGCTGATTGATAAAATACCTGCATGTATGGGAAAGACGTTTGAAAATAGTATTTTGTTTTAAAATGATTTAGTAAATCGGAATGGTAGAGTTGTCTTTCATGGAGTTATCAGAATTGTATGGGAAGGTCTGCTCAATCCAAGATTACAACCAATTGATTACAGCATTACCCCAAAAATTGAGTCCTAAGTTGCGCAGTGGTCTAAGGCACTGCATCTCAGTGCTAGAGGCGTCACTACAGACCCTGGTTCGATTCCAGGCTGTATCACAACCGTCTCTGATTGGGAGTCCCATAAGGCGGCGCACAATTGGCCCAGCGTCGTTAGGGTTTGGTCGGGGTAGGTTGTCATTGTAAATAAGAATTTGTTCTTAACTGACTTTCCTATTTAAATTAAGGTTTCATTCTACCCAATATAAAGGATCTAAACTGGCGGAAGAATAAAAAATAGGAAAGTATACCAGTTTAATTTGAGGACCAGGATGTTGACAGCTGCGCCATACAGATTGCAAAATAGTTGGGGTGAGATTTTCGATGTACCGATTCCATGATACAGGGTGTATGAATTGATATATAAGATGATTCAAGAATTTGTGTTTTTCATCTAAAATTATTATGTATAATTCTTGCCTCCAACAAAATGTTGAATATTTGGATTTTGATGCGAGGATACAGAATCAATAGACCATTTATTTTGGTATTGCCCTCAGGTTGCCTGTTTCTGGTCTCAGGTTCAGGAATGGCGGAAAATGCATAACACTGATCTAAAATTAACCCTAGAAATAGTATTGTTGTGAGATCTGGAGAGACCGAATCAGTCAATTACTAATATACTAATACTCTTAGTAAAAGTATTTGTCTTCAATTAGCAATCTGTGGATTCCATTCGATTAAATACATTTTCAATCTATGTTATACATCACAGCATAGCTGAAAGATATATCCAAGGAGGATGGCCAGCAGAGATAGGTGGGATGAGCTGAGGGAAGCTGACGATCGAAGATAAATTAAAAAAATAAATAAAGTCCAAATAAAACATAAAAAGTAAGTTTGAATGACACTGAGGGGAAGTGTTGTTACAGCTAATGCCTGTTTGCCTGAGGCTGATGCTGTGCAGGTGTTTGTACACATGCATATACACACACTCTCATTCAAATGCACCAATGTGCACAGACACACACACGTAAATAGTGCCATAGTGGCACTCAAATATATTCAGTTGGCCTTGCTGTTATGATTTTTGTTGTCCTTGATGTCTTTTGTTTTTCTCATTGTTGTTTTCTGTTTTCCTTTGTCTTTTTTCCCTGGTTGATTCTGTGTGTCGCTCTGGATGGGAGTCTGTTAGATGACTTGTGTGATGTAGTTGTTGAGCGGCTTCACTGCAAGTATATTGTATGTTTTAAATATTCAATTAAAAAATACAAAATAAATCTAGGTGGTAATACACACTAGTGTTATTAGGGCATTTTGAGCTATGAGGAGACAACTCTATTGTGGACGAACATGGAGACATGAGATGTGAGTGGTGAAAGAGTTTCCTGAGTAGAGCAGGGATATGTGGTGCCATGTGGGACCCTCGGGGAGATCTCTCCTCATCACTGTCACTCAACTACTACTACGGAAAAATTGGTGGAAGTGTGTTTATTCCCAGACTGATGTGTGTTCCTGAGTAAACACGTCGGTCTCTCACTGAACCTCTCATACTGTCTGTGACCTCAGTCTCCGTCTCTGTTTAGACTCAGTTTCACGTAGCTAAGTGGAGGTGTGTAACTGGAGTGTTATTACACCTACTAACCAGGCTCTGGCAGGTTCACCTCTAATTTTAACAGTGTTCTTGGATGAGTCACTGATTTTTAACACCTTTTTCCTCTGTCTCTCCCTCTCTCAGTCCAAGGAGTCCTCATCGGTCCTGAGTTGTGACGTGTCACCAGATGATAAGTACATAGTGACCGGCTCTGGAGACAAGAAGGCCACCGTGTATGAGGTGGTCTACTGAGAACAGGAAATAAGGGGGGTGAGGGATTTTCAGAGGGGTGGGGGGGCTTGGCTGGGTGGGGAGTAGGGGGGACCAACTCAAGGCCTACAGCAGGGCAGGTGGGGGCAACCATGGCTCTTTTGTACAGAAGCAATGCTTTCTGGCTCCAGCGCTCAAATGACCCTACTACAACAGCCTCCCCCCCTCCCAATCTCAGCTAGCTCCTCATTCCTGCACCCATTTAAGCCTGAGAATGAGGCGGGATAGAAAGAGAGCAAGAGAAGGCGGAGAGATAAAGAGCAAGGTAGAGGGAGCGTGAGAGGGCTACAGATAACGAGAGAAGGAAGGAAGGGGGAGAGGAGGAGGGTAATTAGTGCCGTTTCCTGATTAAGAGCTCAGCGGAAGGGAAACCCCAGAGGAGTGTGCCACTCTGGGAGCTGCAGCGAGGAGCACAGATACCAGACAATCGATTCATTAGTCAGACAGTGGAACCCTTAATGAGGCCAACACTGCGCCACAGCTCCCTAGCCAGGGGTGTCAGGAGTGGCAAGCTAGCACCCTGAGCCGGCTTGGACTGGGCCGTGCTGGAGCTCTGTCCCAGAGATATACCCAAAACACAGAGATAGACACACGCACACAGCCTCGCACCCAATTAAGTATTAATAGTAGCGCTCCCCGTCTCACTCCCCTAATATCTATTTTATTTTTGTCTCACAAAAGCAGCGCTTAATGAGCAGAGTCAATCTGAGTCTCAGCGGGCCCCTGTGCCACAAACATTGAACAGACGAGAGCAACACTGCGCTGTTCATCTTAATACTTACCAATAGATTAGATTGTTCTCCTGAGACTGCTCACTGCTTAATGCTCATTTAACTTCCCTGTATTATACGACATGCTCCAATGTGTGGCAAATAAGGAAATTATATTATGTATATTGCAAAACCCTGCTTCGATAGATGTGTCAAAAAAAATGTTTAAGTCATGCTCATGCTACGTTTCAGTAGTGGTTGCTTTGTTTTAAGAGGCTATGGTTGCCTACGCCTGTACTCTGGCCTTTGAGAGCAAGAGGGATACACTCCATGACCAAGTGGGAAATATATTTGTATTTTTATTTACTTTTTAATTTTTTTTAAACTTCTGATGTCCTTCCCCTCGGTGATGATGATAGGCAGTGGACTCCACTACCCTTTCACAACACAAGGGCCCTGAAACTGGCCTTCCATTTTGGGGAAGGCTTCTTCTGATTCCTGTTTTTGTTCCTGTTTCAAGCAGAAGTGATAACTGTACTTTAGTATGTTTTCAGTCAGTGTGTAATGCAATTTCAGTGTTTGTTAAGTCTGTCAGTATAGAGCAGCAGGTGTTGGGTCGTTTTGTGGCCATGTTTGGGGAAAGGTGGAGACAGTGGGAAGTGTACAGTATAAGATGCCTGCCTCCCCCACCCTCTCACTGCCTGTCAGCCACAGACAGGCTCCCTCTCCGCTCACTGTCAGTAAAACCATATCCGCTGCCTATGCTTTCGCTGTTCCTACAGTGAATTACTTTTTAAGTTTTAAAGCTGTTCTCTTTTGAAAGCGATGGAACTTTTAAATGCTCCGTGTTTACCTTCCTGACGCATTTTCAATGTCGTTGTAAAAGAAATGAGAAAAATAAATAAAAAAAGTTGTGTTAATCTTTTAAGTGCCAGTATCCGTTTGAGTGTTTCTTCTTGAATGCAGTTTTGAATGTTGAAGACATACAGTGCAGTATGAACTAGGAAAACACCATGAACCATACAAAATAGTTTATTAGTCTCATTACATCGCCCACATCAATGGGCTAGTTCATTTTGCATGGCCCGGAGCCTCAGGTGGGTGGAGAGTTCACTTAAGGACCAATGGAACTCTGCACACCCAGGGCACAGGGCCATGCTAAATGAACTCTCCCACTCCCCCAGACCATCCCACCCACAGCACTCCCGGAGGTCTTTCACCTGCCCCACAGGTCCTTCCCTTGGCCACGCACTGGCTCCCCATCTTCCCCTTCTAGAGAATGTGGTAACATCCACCTCAATCATCACCAACTCCTCCAGGTAGACGTTGCCCATAGATCATAATGAGAGTTCGTTATAAGACATGGCCCTGGAGGGCCTCCATGACATCGCTATTATATGACATCTCTCAACATGTACACTCATCAGACCATTCAGATTTACAGGGGTCACACAGTAGCTTTGAACACATTGCGTTATCATCCATCTGTACACAGGCAGAACTGCCCACTCCTGGACCATGTCCACCTTTGGATATGAGCCTTACTCATGGTTGAGGCTGTTCTGAGCAGAGCTACACGATATAGAGAGTACACGGGTGTGTATATGGGAGGGGGAGGTTTAGAGGACACTGAAGTTAGAGGCGAGTCCTACTCGGCTCCATTTCCAGTTTGGGACACAGGGAGACAATGACATTAAAAACCAGCAGACAGACCCATATCAAAACTCCCACTGAGCTGTGTGGCTGCAGAGATCTTCCCAGACCGATCAGTCCTATGTGGTTAGTCACAGCCCTGCTTCTCTTGGGAACATGCAATTCAAATTAGATACTCAAAACTAAAAAGGAAATATCATACAAATTAAATCATACAATTCGTTTTTCAATAGTAGCACAATTTATTTTTCTCCCTGGCTCTAAGCAAATCCAACCTACGTTCTTTTTTTTGCCTTTAGAGCTTTATTTACAGTTCATATATATATACACCGAGTTCAAAGGTCACAATGTAGTAGTGAAAATACCTGTCTATGTACCCTACAAATACAATAGAAAACACTAATGTCGTTGTCGACTTGGAGTAAGTAGCCATTTCCCTGAAATCGCAGAATACCTTGAACACGGACATTATAGTTTCATATCCTGGGTAGTGGTATGTCCTTTCACCATGTATAATATAATACAACCATATTGCTGCTGAATCTAACCCCCCTCCACACAGCCCTTACAAACCCTTATCTCCCTCGGCGCGCACACACACACACACACACCATGGTCCTACTGCTCGTCAAGAATTCAAAAGGCAAAAAAAAAATATTTTCTTTTCGCAAATGTTTTGTTTACTACAGAGGTTTCATTTTGTTAAAAACAGGAAAAAAGGTAACAAAACGAGAGGAAAAAAAACAGGTCTTTGGAAGAATCCCGCATTGTGTCGCTAGACTACCAGCTTTTTCTCAGAGCATTTTTTTTAAAGGTCAAAGTTCCAGAGATCTGACTTCGCCCTCATCTGAATCCTTTACAAACGTAAACAAAACAACAAAGTACAACGTGTGTCTCTGGTCTCCACGACACCCGCCACTCTCTTTACAGTCCTTGGGGCACCAAGGGAGCCTCGCCCCCACTTTATCCAATCAGAGCGCTCCTTCCTCAGTAGATAACTTCGTACACAGTGGCCTTCTTGTCACCGGAGCCCGTCACAATGAACTGGTCATCGGGGGAGATGTCACAGCTGAGCACCGAAGACGACTCCTTTGACTTGAGAAACAAAAAGAAAGGAGACCAGTTACACCCACTGACAGAGATACTGTATTGCACTTACATTACACTTTCAAAACAAAGTGGTTTATATAATCCTGATACAGTAACTACTGAGCTAAAGACAAACAGTATAAATGGCTTAAATAACAACAAATGCACTTGAAATATACTCTTAGCATTTCTCTAGAGAGAGTGCATCAAATCCCAGACCTGGAATATGCTTGATCCATAGGGTGTCCGCCATGCGTTCAGGAGGTTATCTTTGCCTGTGCTCACAAACCATTTACCTGCAGAACCAAAGAGACACACAAAGGGAGATGAAAACTCTGGGCAGAGGAGATGTAGCATGACAAAGGGATTGCTAGTCGGTCGCATAGAGGGAGAAAGAAAGGGACTGGTGCCGTGTGAGCCTCAGAGTCATTTCAGGATAGTTTTGTCCTTGAGATTACGCAAGAAAACATTTGAATGGAACAATTAGGAGTGTGGCACGTACCACAGTAGGCGAACTTGAGTGAGAGCACACAGCTCTCGTGGAGGTGCAGCTGATACTTGTCTGGTTTGGAGACGTGCAGCACTTCTACATTACTGCTCTCCATGCCCACTGCCAGCCACTCTCCTGTAGGACAGTAGCCCAGAGAGAAGATCTGGAGGGAGGGAATGGAACAAAGAGAGAAAGCTGATTACACATCTGACAAAGATCATCATCATGTGTGAAGTGATACAGAGAGGAGTGACAGGCCAGTGAAATGCAGTACAGGGCCGTATCCACAAAGCGTCTCAGAGAAAGTCCTAGGAATCCTGTTAAAACCTGTTTGAAGACTAAAAACACTCCCAGCTCAGAGTAGGTTTTAGGATGATGTTAAGACACTGCTCAGACAAACTCCAAGAGACAGGAGTGAAATCTAAACGTAAACGTTTCTCAGCTGGTAATCACAACAGTTTGAGGTACCGCAAAGGAAAGATAGTGACGACGCTCAATGACACTGTTGCAAATGGGGAATAACTAAATCGCGATGAGGCATCATGGCCAGGTGTGAACTCCACAGCACATTTCAGACAACCACGTGAATGTGACTGTTGCAATGGTCAAACGTTTGATAGAATTTTCACCGGACACCATCACTTTGCCTACTCTTAATTCTTGCTTAATATATTGGCGTGCATAACCTTTGTTTAACCAATTCTGATGGTTGTTAAGTGTAATATTGATATATCAACAAACTCATCGCCCCTATTTAACAGCTATTACATCGCTGTGGCACAGTTGGCATCAAGTCACTTGCCGATAATGTTGCATACGTTTGAAAGGTCTATAATTTCATCGAAAACAATCTAAGTTAACATAGGCCCTAGATGGCTACAAAAATTAACAGCATGAAATTGCTTTCCATAGGGATAGCTTGAAATACTGTGATGTATGTAACATGATGAAAGAAAGACTCAAGTCATTTAGGCATATGTGAAATAGGCCTCATGTGAAATCATTGTCAAAAGCGCAAGAGATAGGCCTACAGTTGCATGCAGGTCTAGATTTATGGATTGATCATATAGATATAAAAAAAAACATTCTTTCAACAATTCCAAAGCAATTGTCAATGGTCCCTGCGCCAGTTACTCACTGCCTTTATCTATTATCAAGACACCTGCTGGTAAGTCTTAACTAGTCATGAGGTCTTTGTCTTTTTTACATTTGTCTCATCTCTGCAACTCCCGTACGGACTCGGGAGAGGCGAAAGTCGAGAGCCATGTGTCCTCCGAAACACAACCCAACCTAGCTGCACTGCTTCTTGACACGATGCACATCCAACCCAGAAGCCAGTCGCACCAATGTGTCGGAGGAAACACCGTACACCTGGCGACCTGGTCAGCATGCAGTGCGCCCGGCCCGCCACAGGAGTCACTAGTGCGCGATGAGACAAGGATATCCCTGCCGGCCAAACCCTCCCCTAACCCGGACGACGCTGGGCCAATTGTGCGTGGTTCCATGGACCTCCCGATCGTGGCCGGCTGCGACAGAGCTTGGGCTCGAACCCAGAATATCTGGTGGCACAGCTAGCACTGCCTTAGACCACTGCGCCACCCGGTATTTTTATTATCATTTGTACATAAGTTCCAACGGAAACTTGAGCCAATCACTCAATCAGAATCATGTGCGGGGCCACATTGGTAGGTCAGGGAGCTGTTGTTGCTGTTTTTGTAGGGGGTTAACTGCCTTGCTCAAGGACAGAACGACAGATTTTTCACCTTGTTGATTTGGGGATTCGAACTGGCAACCTTTCAGTTACTGGCCTAATGCTCTAACCACTAGGCTTCATGCATACTCTTATGTGTAAAAATTAAAGCTATAAATAAAATGGCTCTTTTCTCACAGCAAAAAAACATTATACTCTGAGAAACAATGTGGCCATTGGCCCTGATCTAATCTCAGCTATTCTCACAAGGTCTTCTTTGATGTCAGTACCTGTGAGGTGAAGTCGTGCTGCTGCAGCTGTCGTCCCTCTCTCAGGTCCCAGCAGCGTACTGTGTTGTCCAGCCCCCCCGTCCACAGTTTGGTCCCATCGTTGGAGATGTCAATACAGCTGGCCCCGTCAGTGTGACCCTGGAACTGCCTGGGTAACATAAAGATCACATCAACACCTAGCCATTCAGATGTAATCCATAGTCTATAGCAGGGTTCTCACAACCTTCTCTAGCATGAAAGATACTTAAAAAAAAAAAGCTAGCTTTCATAGGCAGATTTTTCTCCTCTCCCCTGAAACTTTTCCCCAGATCCTTAGCGTACAAGAAAAGGTAGTGCACTGTTTTCTGCCAATATACCAGGTAAAATAATGGTTAAACTGACTGATTTTTGTATTATGCTAATTCAATTTCAGAGGGGGTTAATTAACAACACTAATCTGTGATTATTTCCCCAAATTCTGTTTTATATCTTCCCAAATTATGTTCTCAGTTTGATTTGTCCTTGTTTTACACTCAAAATTACAATTGTTCATAGAGAAACAATGAAATTGGATTTTCTGAACATGAACACATTTAGATTGTTGCGTTTAATTCTCCTTTAATTGCACATCTAGCGAGTGAGGAATGTGCCGTCTAGCATGGTTCTGTACTTCCACTGCACATTTCATAGCAAAGTCTGCAATTAAAAAATAATGGATACAAATGATATACTTACTCACGATATACTTACTACTTTGCAGTTAACATTTAATTGAGACGGTTTTAGGGAAAGTATTTCTGTCAACAAACAAGACTTATCACATCAACTAGCTACACAGAGTGATAGACAAACGCACGCAACACAAACAGACGGGCAATATTGCTGGAAATGAATTGGCAGATAGTGTTAGGTTTGGCTTTTTAAGCCAATAGTGATTAACGAGGGGTGGGATAATATCAATGTTGATTAGATAGTAGCTGGGAACTTGCGGTGTCTGATACTTGTGAGATTTGTTAATGACAGTTTGCAGTGGAACATGTGGAAATTGCCTGTGCTTTCAGAATTGTTTGGTGAGCAACTCATAGGTGGGCTGCGAGCTACTGGTAGCTCACAATCAACTTGTTTGAGACTCCTGGTCTATAGCCTCCAATCCTGAGCTCTCCTCCCTCTCTCTCCTGCCCTGCCCTACCCTCCCAATCTCCTCCTCTTACTTGACCAGTATCTGGTTGTGCAGGTCACAAACCATGAGGTTTCCCCCCTATACCCCTCCTAACCACCTCCTCCTCCTCCTCCTCTTACCTGACCAGGGTCTGGTTGTGCAGGTCCCAGACTACAATGTTTCCGTCACTGCAGCAGGAGAAGCAGACCTTGTTGTCAGGGGAGATGGCCAGAGCATAGCAGGCCGGGGCAGAAGACGTCAACTCCGCCTTGATGCGGGGAGTAGGCGTGGCCAAGTCCCAGATTGACAACGTGCTGGCCTCGCCTCCAACAATGAGGGTCCGCCCATCAGGGAGGAGCTTGCAGGAACGGATGTAGTTATCCCTATTCTGATTGGGTAACAGAGAAAAGAACTCCAGTAATTAAGGTGTGAAACATGGGACTGTGTGAAATGAGCAACATAAAATCCACAGCAGCAAAAATGAGTCCTCTCAGGAGTGTAACATCAGTAATGCAGCCTCAGCAGTACCACCAGGGGAAGAAATTACAACCCAGGAACATTGCCCTTCAAGAAAAGTATTTTATATGGACACTGGAGAGCATTAAAACAACTGCCTGTCTCTGTATTCTTTTAACTGCCTATGTGACCAGTGTTTAAGTGAGTCCATCCTCTCGCTCTCCCCACCCCCTTCGTTGATCTTTGTCAGTGCATCTGTAGCTATCCATCTATGACCACTGTCAGTGTGTGTGTGTGTTTGGTGTCCGTCCACTCACCAGACAGTCGAGCTGGGCCATGGCACTCTTGCTGCCAGGCTGGCTGATGTCCCACACCTTGACACAGCCCTTGCCGCCGGTGTAGACGTGGCGTGTGGAGGTGCTGATGGTGACGGCACACACCACCTCTCCGTGGTTCAGAGTGTGGATCTGACGGGCATGTCGTGGGATGCCCGGGCCCAGCAGAGCATCCGGAGGGAAAGGAACTGGCTGCATCTGTCCATCCGCACTGACGTGGAAAGAGTAAGCACTGGAGAGAGGGAGAAGGGAGAGAATGGACAGAGTAAGCACTGGAGAGAGGGAGAAGGGAGAGAATGGACAGAGTAAGCACTGGAGAGAGGGAGAAGGGAGAGAATGGACAGAGTAAGCACTGGAGAGAGGGAGAAGGGAGAGAATGGACAGAGTAGGCACTGGAGAGAGGGAGAAGGGAGAGAATGGACAGAGTAGGCACTGGAGAGAGGGAGAAGGGAGAGAATGGACAGAGTAAGTACTGGAGAGAGGGAGAAGGGAGAGAATGGACAGAGTAAGCACTGGAGAGAGGGAGAAGGGAGAGAATGGACAGAGTAAGCACTTGAGAGAGGGAGAAGGGAGAGAATGGACAGAGTAAGCACTGGAGAGAGGGAGAAGGGAGAGAATGGACAGAGTAAGCACTGGAGAGAGGGAGAAGGGAGGAGGAGAAGTATAGTTGTTACTTTACAAGGCTGAAGCTTGAGGTTAACCTCCAACTATAAAACCCTACAATAACAACAGAGGAATATGAAGACTGTTTTATAACAGTGTAATTGTGTTCAGAGAATAAGAGGGTGTGGTGACCGTATAAGAGGTTGTGGTAGCAGAGGCAGAGAGAACAGTACTCACGGTTTTCCTGAGGCAGCAGACTGCAGGCTGGCGGGTAACCCTGGGACCCTCATGTGGGGGTGAGGAGACTCATAACCCACCTGGGGGACAGGGACAAAGAACATATGTTAGCTCAGGCATCTGACAGAGCAGTCACAAGTCAAACTCCCAGAAATCCTTCTCAAAATCACATAGTCCCACAGTGAAGTATAACATTCCATAAGGAGATATAATTGGTGTATGAAGTCATGCAATTGGATGAACAATAAATATGTAATAAATATGTAATCAGTATGTGCATATATATATATATGCACATACTGATTACATATTTATTGTTCATCCAATATATATTGGATGAACAATATGAAAGCGCTTTCTTTCCTTCCACTTCATCACTCTCTCACCACTGCTGATCGTCCGTATCCAGCTGCTGCTGCGGCTGCAGAGCCATTTATCTGGGGGGAGACCAGGTGGAGCCCAGCCCCGTAGGCTGCTGCTGCCCCCGCCAGATCCCCATTCACCCCTGGAGGGGGCAGGCCAAACGCCCCGGGGGGGTACGCCCCCTGCACCGCCAGAGGGTTCCTCAGACCTAGAGCTAATGGGGAGAAGAGAAAGGGGGAGAGAAGAGAAGACGGAAGATAAGATTGTGAGAGAATCGATAAAGCAGCAAATGATAAAACTGTTCATAACCTTAGAAGGCTAGAATCCAACCAGTAGCTGATGTTTATCAAAATCAGATCAAATGATTTGTCACATGCTTCGTGAACAACAGGTGTAGAACAACAGTGAAATGCTTACTACCCAACAACGCAGGGAGAAAAATGTAACAATAGAAAAATAACACACGGAATAAACACAACAAATAATTAATTATAACGTAGCTATATACACAAGATACTGGTACCGAGTCGATGTGCAAGGGGTACGAGGTAATTGAGTTAGATATGTACATACAAGTAGGGGTAGGTAGGGCTAGGCAACAGAAGACAGACTTGGTGCATCGGTACCGCTTGCAGTGCGGTAGCAGAGAGAACAATATGGATTGGGTGGCTGGAGTATTTTGCAAGTTTTAGGGCCTTGCTCTGCAATGACCTTAAAATAATACTGAACAAAAATAAAAATGTAGAAGATTTTACTGAGTTACAGTTCATATAAGGAAATGGAAATAAATTAATTAGGCACTAATCTATGGATTTCACATGACTGGGCAGGGGTGCAGCCATGTGTGGACCTTGGAGGGCATAGGCCCACCCACTGGGGAGACATTCTGATTGGCTGGACCTGAGTTTTCACCACAAAAGGGCATTATTACAGACATGTTATGTTTATGTGTGTTTTTTGGGGCCCGCTCCGTGTCAGGCTCTGTTGTAGTCACATTGTTTCTGACACCTTTATCAGAATCCCATAGTTCTTACCTTTATCACAGTACTAAGAATGTCTTCGTAGGGTTAATTTGAAACCAAAATGTACTTTTTGAGGGTAGTATGCAATATTATCTGTTGTTTAGAAACATGCCGCCAGAGGGCATCAGAGTTGAGGTTTAACAGCTGGCACAGAGGAGTTCCTGTGGCAGCTCTGATCCTCTATGCAGGGTTCCACATCAAGTAGGATCAAAACACACACAGCTCAATGCCACAGAAGAGATTACCAGACCACTACTGCACTCTGCTGGCTAGTTTGCCACACTGCAGTGTGGAGCCACTAGACTACATAGAGAGATTCTGGGAGAAGAGTGATGCATTCCAATAGACTGAAGCAGCGTAATAATGAAACAGTTCAGTCACAGTCCTTCACCTCTCTTAATCTCGCCGTTTAAAGGTTCCCGCATAGCTCTCAACCCCACAGGCAGTAGGCAGACGCATCAGTTAACCCACATCAAGGGCAGTTTGGATAGCTCAGCTGTTTGGAGCGTGGTTTACCATTTAGATTTATGCCATGGACCACAGATACTGAATATAGATGGAAACTCTAGGCAGCTTCAGATAAAATGCTCTGGTAACTGATCATGGCTGGTATATTGAAGACCCTTTAAAAACCTAGTGAAAACTGCAATGTAAATATGATCCATGATCATGATGGTCTTACCCAGAGGGTCAACGCCAGGTTTGCCAGGGAGGGGGCGGAACTGTGGGGGGGCACTGGGGCCGGGGGTGGAGGAGTCCTGGGAACTGTGGGGGGTGCCTGGCTTCATACCTGGGGTACTGGACTTCTCCCTCTGTTAGAGGAAAAGAGGGAGGGGTGAAGAGAGAAAGAGCGAGAGATGGGGGAGAGAGATCGAAAGAAGCAGTGAGCGAAAACGACAGTGTGAATGAGAATGTCAATGAGAATGTGAGGGGGAGTGAGAGAAGGAGAGAGTGTGATGTGAATGTAAGATGTCCTTCCATCACAGCTATCAGAAACACCAGGTGCTAATACTGTAGAATTACACAAAGGACATCCAACATGAAGAAATCCTTTGGAATGCATGTCATATTTAACAGATGGCTGCTGCTCTTTGTATCTAGAATAATATATCTATGCTGAAGAAAGATCATGCCAAAGGAGATAAGTGGGTGTGTAGAAACGCAGTAATTCAGTTAGGCTCAGCAAGGCTAGGGTCACATGGGACCGTGAGCGTCCTTGACGCTGCATATGAAGCTGTAATGAAAGATCATCACTGAAACTAAGTGTGTAGGCTGCGCATGTCTCACCATACATACAATCACTCATTTGACTCGGGGCATAACTGTATGAAGCTGTGTGTGTGTGTGTGTGTGTGTGTGTGTGTGTGTGCGTGCGTGTGTGACAACGGCATGTAATGGACTGATCCTGAGCATACCGGCGGCTCCCGGTCCTTGCTGCGGGAGGGCGAGGCTTGGCTGCTGGAGGAGGCCAGGGAGGCGGGGCTGGCCTGGGGAAGGGCGTCTTTACGGGAGGGGGGCAATTTGTCCAGGCCGTTTTCTCTGGACGAGTAGGAGTGCACACTGCGGGGGGATGAGGGGTCCTGCGGGGTCACAGAGACGGGGTGGGGGGGACGTTAAGTCCACCAGACGTGGTCCCGCTGAGTGTTTCTCTCATCAATCTGAATCAGTCAATTATCAGAGTCAATTTGGGTCTGAACTGAGGCGCAGAGATGGACCAACTCACCTCATCCACCACCAAATTATCATCACTCTTATCCGCATCGCTGCCCTGCAATCAAAATGTGGGCTTTTAGTTAAAAATGGAACACACACAAATGAACTAATTACTGAACACAAACACCCACAATAGGTAATCAACTCAGCATACTAACATAATCTGTCATGAACTCCTTCTCGTCAGCTTTCCTCTTCTTCCCATTGCTGAGGTAGTCTGCTGAACGGCCCTTATCCCCATTGGACATAGAGCTCTGAGGGGGGAAGGATAACGAGGAGAGAGGGACTGTTTAATCATGTCAACTTCATAACCACCCTGGCAAAATGTGATGGGAAAAAAATGATCCCACAGCATCAACTGGGGCTCAGTGTCCATGAGGGGGATAGAGAATGGAGATGTACTATGTTGTAGCGTACTTGGGTGTAGGGAACTTGAAGTGTAGTGTACTCACCGGTCCAGCCTCGCGGTCTACGTCCATGATGGACAGCATCGCCCCGCGTCCCCGCAGCCAGCCAAAACAGAGCAAACACAATACAGCATGACTATCACCATTCTCACAAACACACAGCTAAAAAGCTAAAAACATGCCCCAGCCCATCCCAACCTCACATTGACCAACCACAACTACTCTAAACCCAAACAAAACCAGCTCTCCCCATTCAGTCTAACCAAACCTGGCCAACCTAATCTCCCATCATCCCCATCCCAGCCCATACCTCTGTGGTGCTCTGCGGCGGCTGCAGCAGCAGCAGCCTCCATGTGGGCCCTCTCATGGCCCTCTTTGGCAGCCAGCTGGGCCCCCAGGGCCCCGGACAGGGCCAGTAGGCCAGACCCACCGCCCAGCGCCAGGCCAGGGTGAGGGAGGCCCCCAGGGTGTGGCCCCATTTGCAGGCCCTGCAGGCCCTGCAGGCCCTGGGCCACGTGCTGAGAGAGGTGCTGCGCCTGCAGCTGTTGCTGGAGGGAGGAGAGAGAAGGAGAGAGAAAACAAGACAGGGGTTGAGTTGTGGTCTACTGGGTTAGAGGTGGACTGGACAGGGGAGGGGCTGAAGGGAGAGGTATACAGAGAGAGGTGTCACAGAGAAGGGTGTCTCCATTAATGGAGGAGCCCATGCATGGTGCCATCCAAAATGGAGTACGAGTGGAAGAAAGGAGCACCTCCCTAGGAGAGAGAGCACTGCCACAAAAATCAAACCATGGAGTGCATGGTTGGAATGATGTGAAGGCAAGAAAATCATAATTGTATTATTTTTAGTTTTTAATTTATATATATTTTTAAAACAGATAGCACTGAAATGCGATTGGGGGGGGGGGGGGCATTTATCTCAGACTAAGAATTAGTGTGATTTGAAACGTCATTCCTCTGGTTTGGTGAGGCCATGTGTTGTCACTTGGCACCCAGCGATGTGCAGCCACACAGATAGTGTCATCTCTCCTTCACTTCTCTCACTACGTTTCCTAACAGTCTCATTTCAACCTGTTCCTGTTAGGTCCACACTAAGAGACCAATTTGTGTGTGTGTGTGTGTGTTGGAAGGAGGGTGAACTGGCTATCCACAGAAAAACAAGAGAGGCAAAAATAAAGACGTATGAGAGGATGAAGGGACACACTGTATGAGGTAGAGGGGGGAGTCCACGTACCCCTATAGACGCATTTAACTCCCCCATAGTCACCTGCTTGGCGCGCTCCATGGCCTGGACCACCTGTTGTTGGTGCTGTGGGACAAACCAAGGTAACAGTGAACTTGAAAGGAAAGGTCTGAATTTTAACAACGTCAATAATAATACTTCAAGACCAGTATTACAGCATGTGGTATAAAGTATGTACATGTTTAGGAGGAATAACAGTCACGCTTTGAAGCTCCATAAGGGTTCATGTCACTGTGTAAATGTGTATGTCTGCTGCATAGAGGTATGTCACTGTGTAAATGTGTGGGCCTGCTGCATAGAGGTACGTCACTGTGTAAATGTGTGTCTGCTGCATAGAGGTACGTCACTGTGTAAATGTGTGTCTGCTGCATAGAGGTACGTCACTGTGTAAATGTGTATGTCTGCTGCATAGAGGTATGTCACTGTGTAAATGTGTGTCTGCTGCATAGAGGTACGTCACTGTGTAAATGTGTGGGCCTGCTGCATAGAGGTACGTCACTGTGTAAATGTGTGGGCCTGCTGCATAGAGGTACGTCACTGTGTAAATGTGTGTGTCTGCTGCATAGAGGTACGTCACTGTGTAAATGTGTGGGCCTGCTGCATAGAGGTACGTCACTGTGTAAATGTGTGGGCCTGCTGCATAGAGGTACGTCACTGTGTAAATGTGTATGTCTGCTGCATAGAGGTACGTCACTGTGTAAATGTGTATGTCTGCTGCATAGAGGTACGTCACTGTGTAAATGTGTATGTCTGCTGCATAGAGGTACGTCACTGTGTAAATGTGTATGTCTGCTGCATAGAGGTATGTCACTGTGTAAATGTGTGTGTCTGCTGCATAGAGGTACGTCACTGTGTAAATGTGTGTCTGCTGCATAGAGGTACGTCACTGTGTAAATGTGTGTCTGCTGCATAGAGGTACGTCACTGTGTAAATGTGTATGTCTGCTGCATAGAGGTACGTCACTGTGTAAATGTGTGTCTGCTGCATAGAGGTACGTCACTGTGTAAATGTGTATGTCTGCTGCATAGAGGTATGTCACTGTGTAAATGTGTATGTCTGCTGCATAGAGGTACGTCACTGTGTAAATGTGTATGTCTGCTGCATAGAGGTATGTCACTGTTTTACTGTGAGTTGTTGGGTACGAGCAGCATGCATGTGCATGCCTCAGGGTGTAGGTGGCTGTCAGAGAGATACTGAATGTGTTACTGATGTGTTAATGTGCATGACCGTGTGTTTTTGTGTGTCTGTGTTTGATTTGCGGTGTGTTTGCGCATGTCTATGATTGATTTGCAGTGTGTGTTCGTGTGTGTGTGTGTGTGTGTGCATGCGAGCCTGTCTTCAGGTGATCTCACCTCCTGTGACAGGAAAGGGATGAGCTGGGCACAGATCACGTTCAGCCGCTTGGCGATCTCTGTCTGCAACACACAAAAAAATAGAGATTGCGTGTGAGGACACCGTGTGTGTGCTCATCAAAGCAACACACACCCCAGAACCTGAGCAGGTCTGGCTGCGAGGGCCAGTGTTGTAAATATTTCAGCTCCTCACATTTAGTCCATGCAAATCCAAACACTGCCAAGAAGCCCGGGTAAAATATTCATGGCCAGTATCAAATGTGACCACCCATCCCAGAGTGTGCGTGGCTACCTGCTGGGGGTCAATGGGCTTAGCCATGGAAGTCTGCCAGCTCTTCCTCCCTCCATCTCCTTCTCTCACTACCATTAGTGAAGTAATCTGCCATGTGTTGTATCAAAACCATATTGTGTCTCTCTCCTCACCCCACCCCACACACAGTAATGATATGCATGCAGAGATCATGATGACAACATCATTATGACCGGGGGCCATTTTCCTGCTGACAACTAGCCTCTGCTGTACCGTCTCCCTCTTCTCTCAACCGGCCAGGCGACACAGCCCCACATACATCACACCATTCCCTACCAACTGATTTATTGACGCTGTGGTAAACTCCCACCCCCCTCCTCTTTCACACACTTCCTCCTCTCCCTTCTTCCTCTTGCCTCTCACCCCCCCCCCCCCCCCCCCTTCAACCCTCATCCTCTTCCCTTATTCTGCAGACAGGCAGTACAGAGCCCCCCCCCCCCCCCCCTCCTCTGCCACCCCCACCCTTCAGCACTTGCCTCCATAAATCCATCATCACCCTCACCAGCGAAACACAATGATTTCTTGCTAGAGAATGCCAACTACTAAATGACATCTTCAGGAGAGAGGGAGCCAGGGAGATCGGAGAGAAGGGCACGGTGGTGGGTGAGGGAGAGAGCAAAAAAAAACAAGAGACCATGAGCAAGTGAGCGCAAGAGAAAGAGCATAAATAGGGGAGTACAAAATGGGAGAGGGAAATGAAAAGAAGGGGGAGGGGAGAAGGAGGCGGGGAGGCTCTTGTGCCGTTGAGGAAATGAAAGCCAATGAGGCAGGATGCACAAGGAGGAGGACGGGGGAGTGAGAGGGAGAAAGAAAGAGACCGAGAGAAGGAAGGAGGAGGGCAGGGTGATTCGTGTGGCTTGTCAAAAGCAGAGCGATTGAGATGGCAAAACGAAGGGAGAGAGCAGACGCTCTGAAGGCAGTGACCTGATTTAAAGTGAAATTCAGCATGGACTGTATGTCTGCAGGAGAGAGGGAGGAAGAGGGAGAGACGGGATGGGGTGTCAAAGACAGAGGCACGGGGGGGGGGGGGGGTATATGATAGAAAGAAGGTGAGAAATGGAGAGAAAATGAGAGGGGGTTATATATAGACTAAGGGATATAAGGATAGAGAGACAGAGGAGGAGGAGGTGGTTATAGAGAAAGAGATAAAGGGATAGAGGGAGGGATAGAGGGAGGAGGAGGGTGAAGTCAGCAGTGGTAATAGACAGGATTTATGAGGGGAGAGAAGAGGATGTTCCGGCTGCTTTGGGAAGGAAGGGCACATCTCTCCTCTCGTCTCGTCTGTCTAGAAAAAGGAATCCGGTTTGCAAATCCTATTAATGCAACAGCAGCACAGTGCCATGGGTCCATCATAGGCAGGTTAGCATGTTGTGCTGGAGGTCAGTTCACTAGATTCTCCCAGAAGCATAGCATACATACCTCATCTAGTCACAGGTCGACTAGAGAGGGAGGTTAGACTCACCTGTTTGTGCATTTCAATATTAAGGCCGTAGGACATCTCGTAATACTGTAAAAGAGAGACGGAAATTGGTTGTACATTTGCATATATGCAGACCTACGATTAAAAAAAACACCTTTTAATGCTGGATGAGTGGGCGAGTCGATTTGCTTGGTTTTATTCATTTATTTAATGACCTCAGCTCTGGGCTATGCCAACCTGGCATGTGAGCACAGAGATGGTGGTGGTGTCAATCACTCGGTTCAGAGCAAGGATGGAAAATCGTTGTCGGGCAGAGCTGAAGTCATTTTAAAAACTGACGTTGTAGTGTGACATTCTGACATGTCATTTCCAGCAGGGTTGGTTAAGGAGTAAAAAGTGAGGGGGTTGACAGCTAGGTAGAAGAAATAAAGAAATGGCAGCGCTGAGAGCTTTTTGATGGAGCAGTGGACTCCGTCCCTCCATATTCTGCAGAAGTGTGTGTGTTCAATAAAAGGGCCCTTCCTGACGGCTGGCTGTTGTGTTCTGCCAAGATTCAGAGCTGTTGCTAGGCGACTTGCAGACTCCAAAATTCTGAGCTAAAAAGAAGAGAGAAATGGGTGGGGATGTATGCCAAGCGCTGGGGCTGTGCCAGACTGCCACATAGTTCCTTTTGCCACAGTGGGCACTGGGCAACAAACAGTCAGCTGTGGTTAGGGCGCTCTCTGATCACAGCCTCGTGTGCACATCGCCAGGAATGTGGAGGATTACCCATATCAGAGCTGGAGACAACACACGCACACTTCAAAACATACACACAATGTAATATGTGCTGTGTGTGTTTGCATACGTCTGTGGTCCATGTGGTTTCCAGTGGGTGTGATGTGTAATCCCTTGCCAGATGCTGGCATGAGTGGTACAGTGTAGTCAACAGACAGCTGTCTGTGTGTTACCAGAGAGAGAGTTGTCTTGTCTGTCTTCTCCGTCTGGGAAAGCTACACAATGGATCTCAACTCTTCTCCTGCAGAAATTAACCATCAGCATGGTGTTCGTAAGAACACCCAAGGTTGTGGATGGGGAGTGTGTGCGTGTGTTCTTGCAGGTCTCACCATGACGTAGTGTCTCTGGATCTCAGTCTTCTCTGTGGCCAGTTTCTCACACTCCATCTTCAGGCTGTAGGAAAGGTTTAGAAAAGGGCAAATACTCTATCATAATACTGTTCTAATACTGTTCTATTGTTTGGGATTCATACAGTACATCTAAAAAGAAGCCCGACAGACAGAGCCGGAAATATATTAACATTAACACAGGTCCAGATTTAGTAGGCAGTGCAGACACCTGCAGCTAGATTTGTCCCAGCAAAGATAGGATTGGGCTGGTGACAGGACATTATCACTTCAGAGCACACCAGGAATAGATGAGTCATGCTTAGCGCTCGACAGAAAGACAGAACAGACCAGGCAAGCCAGGACCAAGGTGTCATAGAAGGGCAGGGTCTCTCCCTCCGCTCTCCCCCTTCCAATCTCCCTCCCTCAGTCTTTCCCCTCCTCCCTCTCTCCTTCCCTCCATTTGTCCCCCTGTCTGACCCTTCCTCCCTCCAAATGTCCCTGCCAAGTCACCCTGTGACCATGCCGCACTAAGGCAGCCCAGGAATCCTGAGCCCAGCACGCACACAGCCCTCCTTTAAAAAGAAACGATTCACCCATTTTGAATGTTATTGTTTTTGTGCATCTCTGCATGATGTTCCAGCGATTCCCAGAGTCAATTCATGTTTATCAGAGCTATTGCCATTCAAGCAGGCAGAAATTCACTACACTGGAATTTAATAGGAGATTGTGAAAGCCATTGACCACATTTTTGCAATATTCCTACCTTGAGAAATGTGTAATTTAACTGAGGGTCCATCAACTTTCTCTTGTTTGTCTGCCTTTTCAGTCCAGGCTGCATTGCATGGTGCCGTTGCGAATGTCAGACTTGATCTGCAGGTTGAACATGCTGAGATTGTAGACTCCTAAATTGATAGTGCAGTTTGTTTAGGCGATTATACAGCTAACTAGCTACTTCATATACTGATATTGACTTAGGTATTATTGTGTGTAGCTACATTTGCTAGCTAGCAAGCCAGCCCATAGAGCATTGCACCGTGTTGTTTTTAGACAACTTGAACTGTAATACATTTCCACCTGGATGTTCACATGTTGCTACCAACCTTATTATAATGACAAAATTAAACATTTGTTTACAAAACATATTGTCCTCACATGTGTTATTTAACTCCATAAATTATATGAGTGAATTTGGGTGGATTATTCCTTTAAGGAACTAGCCAGTCAGCCAACAGCTCCCTCCCCTGTGTCCTTTACCACCCCCCCCACCCCCCTCCCAATCCGTTCTCCTCTCCACCTATCCCCTGGCTTTATTTCACCCCGGCGGGCACGCTGCTGACTTGTTTGCGTGCGGCAGATTTATGCGGGGGAGAGCAGCGAGGGCCTGGGAAATTAGAATATGATTAACACTGCAACATTACCAGGCTGCAACAGGTAATAACAGCACATCCGCTCCCCTTCAGAAGGCCCGCGCTGCCGCCCATAATTGACTAATTTATCACCGCCAGGGAGGGAGGGGGGGGGGGGGCGAAGGTGGTGGAACTGGGGGGAGGAGACAGGCGGGGGAGGAGATGAAGGGAGGATGGCAGAAAACTCGGGGGGGGATTACATTTATTCCCCTGATAGATTTTATTACAGTGGAATTGCCGCTCTGCAGAAGTCCCCTAGAACAGGATTTCTGAGAAGTGACAACTCTATCTGTTCACCTAGACCTGGGCATCTCAGAAGGGTGACTTTCCTCATGTGCGTGGTACACGATACATACAAACACTAGGCTTGGGCGGTATACCGTATAATTTAGAAAGTCACAGGATGTTTTTTCCTATACCGTCAATACTATTTCTTTGAAGTTTTTCTATAAATGTTAATATTTTTGCCACTTTTTAAGTGAACACCTGCAGTCAACTTGTGCAATACATTAGGATATAAAGCAGATCACGTTCTTCATTTCACAGGTTACATTATTTTACATTATGAAGCTTATGATAGTTCCCCAGAACAGGTGAGCCAGTCACGTCTGTTTGTAAATAGCACAACAGCAGAAAGCAGAGCAGGTGAGTTCAGCTCCCTCAAAACATGAGACATCTGTGTTATTGTGTTGTGTGACAAAACTGCGCACATTTTAGAGTGGCCTTTTATTTCAGCCCATGAAACATGGGACCAACACTTCACATGTTGCGTTTATATTTTTGTTCAGTATAGCTTCATTTTCATCAGATGACAACAGAAGCGCAACGCTATTTGGCTGGCAGCCACAAAAAAAAGCAAGGTCTTTTTTGGAAAAACGATGCATGGCCATCATATTGCTCATGTTTATCATAAAGAATGTAGCCAGTTACATTTCCTAATGTTTTGCTTAGTTAATATTGCATTTAACCAGAGAAAAGTAGGTTACACCGAGAAAAATGCCAGAGAAAAGTGGCTACACATCAGTCAGAGCCTGTCTGCTGATAAAATTCCCATTCATGAATTCTCATCCTAGTGCAGAAATGCAACTGCAGCATAAAATTAGTCCGATGAGGAGTAGAAATTACAATAAGAAGCATTTTAGATAGATGTGTGTATTTATCCCCCCAAAATCTGCGTGAAACACACAGAATGTTGCATTAACACGACCCCTAAATTTTACTTTCTAGTTATCTAAGTGGTTGAATTAAAATCAGGACACTGGGCATCAGATAGTGTTAGCTTTCTGCCGTGTTTGAGAAGTCAAAAACCTTTGGATGAGTTATCTGTACAGCTGTCACTGAGCTGGCAGGGAGAGAGAGACCGGGCGAACGAGCGACAGGGGGAGAACGAGCGGGAGCACGGGCGAGCGAGCGAGCAAGAGCCCGCAAGAACGAGCAAGATAGGAAGAGAGAGAGAGAGAGCGATGGGAGCCTGCTATGCAGCAGCGTCCTCTGCTCTCTTCCTCTCCGTGACAGCAGATAAGATGATCGTCGGAATGCGCTACAAATCTGCAGCCTGCCACCACTCAGACAACTCTGTCAGCAGAGCACCATTACCCCACGCACACACGATTACACAGAGGCATGCATGTTCACTGCACACACACTCCCTCCCTCACAAGCACACACACTGGTGTGTTGCAGAATATATTGTATGGCTGGCTCCACAGGGTTTCAGAGCTATAGTAGCAGGTGACTAATGACGATGCTACATCTGCGCTACCTCTCCTTCTCACAACCCACTACACACACTCCTGCATGGAGTTAATTAGGCCATGCAATGGCACATGTGTCAAAACGTCTTGCAATAGAGAATGAAAATGAGCGTTTCTTATTGGACGAGTCCAGGTAGTCTTTCCCCATTGCAGTCCACTTCTGAAAGTGTAAAGTTGTTTACTCTAGTAGAATGCACATGGTGCAGTTTCGATATTGGGTAGTGCATCATCAGTTCCTGTCCTCGTGTCAGTCATTGCATACATAAGAGAGCTATTTATTGCTCAGAAACGTCCTAATCAACTAGCCCGTGTCAGTTAACGTTTTTTTAGCTAGGTTTTTTTAGCGCATTGATTTTGTTGTAACGTTTGAGTCACTAAAATATCACATGAACACACAAGACAACCGCAAAATGTGTAGAATTGCAGGGGGG
Organism: Oncorhynchus mykiss; assembly: GCF_013265735.2. Lineage (NCBI taxonomy): Eukaryota > Metazoa > Chordata > Actinopteri > Salmoniformes > Salmonidae > Oncorhynchus > Oncorhynchus mykiss. Next base: position 64,548,915 of record NC_048569.1, on the reverse strand, counting down.
GGGGGGGGGGGGGGGGGGGGGGGGGGTTCCCAATGCTGGAGGGGGAAGGGGGCCCTGAGTGAAAACGTTTGAGGACCCCTGTTCTAGAGAGTCACGTAATGACAGAAGAGAAGCTGGGTGTAGGCACATTGACTAACAAATAGCCTACCAAATGTCGGAAATTATAAACAGAAAAATATCTAAAATGATGCTCCAACTTTTTATTTTCGCACGCCCTGTCAAAGTTGTTCCGCGGTCTCTGCGCTCACACACAAATGACACACCTGCGAACCACTAGACTTTCATCATCTCCCAACGGTGTGAGCGAACACGCACTAAACAAGAGCTTATTCAGATTGACGAAAGTTGGAAGAGGGGCATCGGGACAAAATGTAATTGACATAATATATACATAAACTTTTCAATATACATTTGCAATATAATTTCAATGCCGAGAGAGGGTTCAGGTGACTATCTAGGCTTCACAGTTCTGATGTACCGTAAATAGCACAGCCATAAGTATGCAAACTATTCTAACTAGCTAGCTTATGTGAGCAATTTTTCATGCATCTACCATATTACTCTTGATTAATGCAACAAAACAATATTACACTCTTGAATAATGCAACAATTCACAAGCATGTACAGATATTTAAATGGTTTGTTTTCTTGTCCATGCACTCATTCATTTAGCTGCAAGACAGTAACACAGCCAAAGTGGCACAGCTGCTAGCTAAGTAACGTTGGCTAACGACATTTGCTTCATCAATTAGCTAACTTTAGCATTGTAAAAATGAATATTTACCGCTCTCATACATACGAATATAAAAAGTACAGGAACGTTATCATACAGTGTCATTCATATTATACAGCGCTAGGTAGCAAACTAAACAAAATATCTGCATCCTCCTCACATACTAATTTAGCTAAATTCTGTTTACACTGCCCTGCTTGGAGGGGGGCAATTGTCAGGAGTGTGGTGCATGACCTCTGCAGGTAGCAGTTTACATTACAATAAAAGGTCTACCCAAGGGTATTTTCCTCAGAATCTCTGGGAAATCTCTTCTAGTGAGAAGAGGCCCAAAGCTGCAATTTAGACACACAATAGCATAGTAACCCCAAACAGACCACTCCCTGTTCTCTGTACTAACCAGCATGTGTGAGTTTACAGTAAAGATTGTGTGTGTGTGTGGTGTGTGTGTACTACACACACACACAGCTAGTTTACTGTAAAGACTCCTTTTCTGACTACATGCCCAGAGACCCACACCCGCATTAAAGCTAATTTAAGCACCAACCAGTAACCACCCCACCAAACACCCAGAAATCCTGGTTGTAGGAGTCCGGATTTCCTGTTTATTGCCTTCTGATTGTGGGAGTTTTAGGGAAAACTAGGGAATTTCTTAAAAGCACAGAATTTTAACTGCTAAACTGCTTGCTGTGATGATACACATGGATTGGATGTTTACTAACACGTTAGTTCTAGTTTGTTGACTACCAGTATAATGTTAATATGGTGACAATGATGTAGGCGGTGTAACGGTCAGCAGTAAAATGGTATGAAGGTTTGGCTTTTGACATGATTTTGCGCCTGGTCACAGACAACTGTGTCGTGAACTTAAGTCCACAAGCGAAGAGAAAAGGTGAGATAAGGAGCGCGCATAGATGCAAAAAGGAATTATACAACGAGCAAAGTGATGATGCTGTATGTGGCTGCTATGAAAGTGTACTGTGTGTGCGGGTGATCAGGGGTGTATTCATTCCGCCGATTGTTGCTAAACGTTTCTTAAACTGAAGCAAACTGAACCAAACAGGGGGGGACCTACCGGAATATGTCCAATAGAAACTATTTTTAGTTGCAAAACAACTGTTTGGACAAAGTCACCCCAGGGCCCAGTTTACCAATGTTACGTTCATCGTTAGGATCCTTAGCCTTAAGATGCTGTGGGAAAATCAGATCAGCTAGATGCAGGCAAGAGTGTGCAAGGTGGTATTGAATGCATCACTGTCTGTCACCTTTACTACTCCAATTTGTCTCGCGACCTGTGCGCCTACATTATAAATGGTAATTTTTGGGCTAGGTTGTAGCAACTTCATGATGGGTAAAAGGCAAATTCTCGTATCATTTAGTAGTCTAAACCTATCGATGTTACATTGAACTGGGTGAATGGAGTATGAACGACAGTCATCCAATATGTTGTGATAGAAAAAAATGGTTCTCCCTAATCTTAAACCCAATGTTACATCTGCTCAACATAGTCGGTTACACAAACACACTGCTGTTTTGAGCACAGTCCTGGTATCAAACAGTGCAATACTTGCAGAGCAGTAGAGAGGAGCGTGTGCTCTTGAGTGTTCACTGAGTGGCAGCATGTTAACATTCTGAAAGCCTCTCCTTCACTCTAGACCTCAATACAAAACAACAACACACTTACTAGGCTACATGTGGGCCAACGCTGCTGTTCATATGGGAACTGTTTCTGTGTCACACACTCCCCAGTCACGACGACCAGTGTGTGTGTGTGTGTGTGTGTGTGTGTGTGTGTAGAGAGACAAGAGCTTCATATTTCAGCAGCTTCTCACTGTCTCCCTTCAGTCTGCTGATTAGGAGGTTGTTTAAAGAGCAGTTGCAGAACACACACAGTGCACACACACCCACCCACACACAACTAACTTGGCAGGCACAAACAAGTATACTTCATGCAGTAATGTGACAGCTGTACAATAGGTGACCCACCCATCTAGCTGTTTAATTAATATATTCCTCTTCTATAAAAGGTCCACATATCTAGTATCACACACACACACAGAAAGAGATACACGCGCACACACACAGAATCACAAAGACAGAGAGAGACATGCAAACACACACACACACACACACAAAGACAGAGAGAGACATGCAAACACACACACAGCTCATCATTCCTAATCCCTTTACCTCCGTCTCTTTCCTGCCTCCTAATCCATTTTAGCAACAGCAATCAGGCTCCACCCACGATCAATAGGTCTAAAATACTAACCGAAGCCCTGCTATTTCTAGCCCAGATCTGTGTGTCAGGCTGCGTTTAGCTTGTCTGTCTCTGTGTGCGTGTGTGTCTGTGTGTCAGGCTGCGTATAGCTTGTCTGTCTCTGTGTGCGTGTGTGCACGCCATGTGTTTTACCCAGAGTAAGTCTGATTAGGCTGTCAGTAATAGGACTGTAATATAGAGGAGAGTGTGTTGATAAGATCCTCTGTGGGGAGAGACCTGCAGCTTGCTCGTGTCTGCTGAAGGAGGCTAAGCAGGTCACCCCTAACCCAATAGACTGGTGTCTTACCTAAACATGCTTTGCATAACAATTTGCATGTGGCTCGCTGCCATAGAACGCTATAGTAGAATCTAGAATCTGCCACAGAATGCAATATATTCGTTGGAAGATAATGGATTCAGTGTTAATCAAGCACGCGTGGTTGTTGCCAAATAATATTTTGCGTTATTAATGCTTCAGATGTTTTATGACAGGTGCAGGGAGAGCGGTGCTATGAGAAACAGGGCTGCTGCCTGACCAGGCCAGTGTTCTGGCTCAGAGACGGTTGTTGGACTGTGGTGTGATACTGTGATTGGGCCGGCTGCTGAGTGCCAGCGGTGACGCTCGTAGTGCGATCCAGAGGTATGTCTGGAATCAGCCAGGCCCGTTTGAACGCTGGCCCGCTGTTTGTATGGCGAGCCTTTGAGCTGGAGGCTTGGTGGGGAGGAGTGGAGGGTGGGGGAAAGGGGGCCATACAATAGGAGTTAGCTGGGGGAGGGGGTGGAATAGCCAATTCTGGCTGGTCGAATCAAAGTGGGGGACTGTGTGAAGGTATGCCAAGAGAACAGAGGGAGGTAGAGCAGAGCTGGCTGGGAGTCAGGCTGAGACGCAACAGCCAGCTAGAGTCCCACAGTCAAAGCTATTCAGGCCTTCTCTGGCTACATTCCTCAACATCAGAGCACACATCAAACACACAGATACAGAGACATACAGGAAGACACACACATCAAACACACACGGATACACACACATTTTTGTATTGTTGTGAAGTCTCAATCTTCTGAAACTCCTTCCCCCAACAACAGAGCACCAGCCCCCCCTCCTAACGCCCAGCAAACTACGCCAAGAACTCTTGCAAAGCATTGAAACCCATAAACACATAGAAAGACTCATGTTCCAGTTCATCTACAAACTAAAGGATGAAGAAAGCCTATGAGCCTCCATCCATTGTTGTGGTTCCTTCTGTTTCCTTTCCCTGGCCCCCTTTCTCCAATGTACTTTGCTGTCCCTCTCACATCTCCTTCTTCCCCCTTAGAAAAAGCTGAGGTTGAGGTCTGTGGGCGTTCTAGAACAGATCTAGTATATAACCAACCCACGTTTGCTTCTTGTCATGGAAGCCTAATAAGATGGTAAGCGGTTCTCCAACCACTGGTGGCCCCTGTAAGCTAACACACACACACACACACACACACACACACACACACACAGAGAGAGAAAAGGCTGCAGTGTTTTTGGTTACTAGGGGAGGTTATGTACCTGTGGTACTGGGTCTGGAGGAACTGGAACTCCTCCTTGATGCGGTCCAGGGTCTCTGGGTATGTGAGCTTCAGGGCCTGGGGGGTTCCCGAAGCTGCAGCTGCTGATGCCGAGGACCCAGGGGGTGGCTGGAGAGGTGCCTGTGCAGAAAAAGAATAAGCACTATGAGCATATAATTGTAAAAAGTGTGAAAATCTTTCAGACAACACCCACTATATACTTAATATATTTTGCAGTAATTTGGCAATGTTCTCAGATTCTCAGAAATGGTATACGCATACCCATTTTATCACTGCATGTTTACATTCCAAGTTAGGTCAACATCCTTCATGTGGGGGGGGGGGTCCTATGAGAGATGTGATTGTATGGGGAACAGTGGGAGTGAGTTGGAGAGCCATGATGAGTGAGCTGAAGCTGAAGGACAGAGCTGAAAGACACAGAGGCGTGTGTGGTATGTATCTGCACACAGAGAGGGGAGGGAAGATGAGGGAGAGACTGTACAGAAACCAGGGGAGTCAAGAACCATTGTGATGTGACAAAAAAGTGTCAGGGCCAGATATGTGAGGGACACCAGGAGGGAGAGGGGAACAAGGGGCTCTTGACCAGATTAAGACACTTGTTTAATGTTTAAGTCTGGGTTGGAAGAAAGGAAGGAAAAGACAGTGGGAGAATAGGGGACACCCCATCAGAGCACATGGGTGGTACCCACAACAGCCTGGCCCTCCTCTCTGGTCCCTCTCTGCAGGACTTTGAGCAATTAGTTAGCAGGGCCTAAGGGGTAATGCTGCAGGACAGCCAGACAAAGGGATTGACCGCTGGGCTAGTGGCTCTCTTGTCTGTCTCTCTGGTTCTCTGTCAATGGAGGCCCACCCCACTGCCCTGATGCTAAAGCTACAGATGAGGACAGAGGAGAGGCAATGTGTGTGTGTGTTTGTGTGTATAGGAAATAATTGAGTGGGTTAGCTCCACTCGTGTGCCCTATGCAGAAGCATTAGACATTAGTCAAATGAAGTACAAGGCTTGTTCATTCTGCTGGATTCCCTGGTGGAGAAGGATAACTGGGGAAGGGAGAGGTCGAGAGAGAGGACATGCTGAATGTATTCAGCACTGGGTCCTGCATGTGATTGCAGTGTGGACCTGCACAGCACCACAAAAAGCATACAGGTATGCATGTTAGCATGAGACACTGAGTGTGTCCATGTCTACATAAACTTCACAGAACAGCGCAAACTGGCTTTAACCAGAATAGAAAGAAGGGAGGCCCCGGTGCACAACTGAGCAAGAGGACAAGTACATTAGTGTCTAGTTTGAGAAACAGACTCCTCAAGTCCTCAACTGGCAGCTTCATCAAATAGTACCCGCAAAACACCAGTCTCAATGTCAACAGTGAAGAGGCGACTCCGGGATGCTGGCCTTCTAGGCAGAGTTCCTCTGTCCAGTGTCTGTGTTCTTTTAACCATCTTAATCCTTTATTTTTATTAGCCAGTCTGAGATATGGATTTTTCTTTGCAGCTCTGCCTAGAAGGCCAGCATCCCGGAGTCGCCTCTTCACTGTTGACATTGAGACGGGTGTTTTGCGGGTACTATTTAATTAAGCTTCCTCCCAATCCTCTTTCTATTCTGGTTAGGGCCAGTTTGCGCTGTTCTGTGAAGGGAGTAGTACACATGGTTGTATGAGATCTTCAGTTTCTCGCATGGAATAGTCAATTTATCAGAACAAGAATAGACTGACAAGTTTCAGAATAAAGTTATTTGTTTCTGGGCATTTTGAGCTCCAGATACTCAACTAGTCTAAAGAAGGCCAGTTTAATTGCTTCTTTAAATCAGGACAACCGTTTTCAGATGTGCTAACATAATTGCAAAAGGGTTTTCAAAAATGATCAATTGGCCTTTTAAAATGATAAACTTGGATTAGCTAACAACGTACCATTGGGACACAGGAGTGATGGTTGCTGATAAGATAATGGGCCTCTGTATGCCTATGTAGATATTCCATTAAAAAAAATGTTTCCAGCTACAATAGTCATTTACAACATTAAAAATGTCTACACTGCATTTCTGATCAATTTGATGTTATTTTAAAATGGACAAAAAAAGTGCTTTTCTTTAAAAAAAAACAAGGACATTTCTAAGTGACTCAAAACTTTTAAACGGTAGTGTACATGTACATCTTCCAAATATTGAGTTGCACCCCCTTTTGCCCTCAGAACAGCCTCAATTCGTCAGGGCATGGAGTCTACAAGGTGTCGAAAGCATTCCACAAGGATGCTGGCCCATGTTAACTCCAATGCTTCCCACAGTTGTGTCAAGTTGGCTGGATGTCCTTTGGGTGGTGGACTATTCTTGATACACACGGGAAACTGTTGAGTGTGAACAACCAAGCAGCGCTGCAGTTCTTGACACTCAAAATCGATGCGCCTGGCACCTACTACAATTCCTTATATAAAGGCACAAATCTTTTGTCTTGCCCATTTACCCTCGGATTGCCCCACATAACAATCCATGTCTCAATTGTCTTGATGCTTAAAAATCCTTATTTAACCTGTCTCCTGTGGCTTTAACAAGTTACATCTAAAAGGGAGCATAGCTTTCACCTGGTCAGTCTGTCATGGAAGAGTTGTTCCTAATGTTTTGTACACTCAGTGTACATGCACACAGTGGAGTCCGAAATTGACACCTTTGATAAAGACACAAAAACGAAGGGGAAATTATATTATTTTATGCTATTACAAATTGCTCAGAGAAAGATTTCTTATTTACTAAAAAAAAAAAAATCTCAAAAGGTAGGGGTCGAAAGCACATTGACACCTCTGTTTTCAATACCTCACCTTGTGAGGATAACAGCACTGAGCTTTTTTCTAAAATGTTTCATAAGATTGGATAACATTCCTCCATACAGAATCTTTCCAGATTCTTGACATCCTTCGTCAGCGCTTATTTAAACCACAGATTTTCAGTGGGGTTCAAGTGTGTACTTGGGGTTATTGTCTTGATGGAAGATCTACTTGTTGCCACTTGGCTAAAACATCCTGGTACTGGGCAAAGTTCATGCCATTGACCTTAATTGACAAAGGCCCCAGAACCAGTGGATGCAAAATAGCCCCATAACATCAAAGATCCCCTATAATATTTGACATTAGGTATTGGTTTATTTCCTGCGTTTGGAACCTTTTTTCGACACAAAACTCACCACCGATGTGCATGGCCAAAGTGCTCCATTTTTAATGTCACCCATCAAATGTAAACACCTGGAGTGAGCTAAAGGTCATTGGCACTTGGATTGGTAACGGTGCTATGGTCAGATTAAATGATAATGGGGCTTTTTGGCCACGCATACTAGTGGTGGGTTTAATAGGCCAATATTCTACATAATTACCACATCTCCAATGCTACACTAACTACAATGACCATAATCCATACTAGTCTGGTCTTGGTCTGTGTGGAACAAACACTGAGACCTCATTGACCAAGATAGAACGTGTGAGAGTTGCATTGCGGGGCTCTCTCTACCTGAAAGTACATGAGTGGTTGATAGTTGGCCTTCAGCAGTAATACAATTCTGCCTTATTTACGTTGAAGAACTACTAAAATAGGGATTTTTCCAGACAGCAGCTCTATAGCGATGAGATGACTTGGAATTAAATAAGTCATCAAATAAAACAAAATATACACAACAAATATTTTATTAAAGTGATGTGAATAAATGATGGTTAATAAGTGATAAGAAGTAATGGACAGTCACTACCATGATGGGACTTTTATTCATTGTGTTATTCTGTGTTATTACAGCATTCAACCCACATAGTGCATTTAATGTCCGAAGAAAGAACAAACCGAAAACTGATAAAACTTTAAAAAGCACTAATCGCTCAGCATTACAGAAGGCTGAAACTTGGCCACAAGTGGATCTCCAGCATGTCAAACATCAAAATTCACAATTAATTAATTGACCACAAAAATCAACTTTCAGTCTCCGGACTTGAACCCCATTGAAAACCTGTGGTTTGAATTGAAGAGGTCCGCTCATAAGCGCAGACAGAAGGAAATCAAGGATCTAGAATGTATTCTCCAATCTCATAAAACATCAAATCAAACTTTGTCACATGCGGCAAATGAAATAAGTGTAGACCTCACCGTGAAATGTCCTTAACCAACAGTGCAGTTCAAGAAGAGTTAAGAAAATGTTTACCAAATAACATTTAAAAAAGAAGAAAAATAATATAAAGTAACAATAACGAGACTATATACAGGGGGTACCGGTACGGATTCATTGTGCGGGGGTACAGGTTAGAGGTCATTTGTACATGTAGGTAGGGGTGAAGTGACTAGGCACAGCTAATAAACAGCGACTACCTGCAGTGTACAAAACAATTGGAGGGGGGGTCAATGTAATAGTCTGGTGGCCATTTGCTTATCCTCACAAGGTGAGGTTTTGCAAGGTATTGAAAACAGGTGTTAATTTTTGACCTGTACCTTTGAGAACAAAAATACATTACTTGTTAAACAAAATCTCTTTGAGCAATTGTATTAGTAGAAATAATTTCCCCATTTTCTGTGCATACAATAAAGCTCAGTATTTGAATGTATTATTTGAGTCATTTTTGCTCATCTTTAACAATTGTGTCAATAATTTCTGACCCCACTGTATAAGCGTACATGTACATGCGTGCGAGAGTGACAGTGAGAGTCCAGGTCTGTGAGGGTATGTGGGGGGCGAGGGGGGGGGGGGGGAAGCAGTGCTAAGTCTGGTGGGGAGAACAAAACAGAGCGGGTCCACTGAGGTTCAGGAGAGGGGTTGCTCATTGTTCAGCCTCTAACGAGCCCCTCTCCCCTGCCTGCCTGCAATCCAACTCAATCTGCTGGCCAGATACTCCCTTTCAGAGCACAGGCAGGGGCACACACACAGGCACAGAACACAGGCACACACGCAGTCTCTCGTTCACTCTCGCACACACCCCCCAATTACTCTTCACAGGCCAGAGAAAGGAGCCTCAGGAACAAGAGCACCAAGGCCATTTTGTGGAAGGAGGAGAGGGAGGGGAGGGAGAATACTGCCCTTCTCTCTCTCTCTCTAACTCTCCATTTTCCACTCTCCCTTTTTTTTTGCTTTTCACCTCAGTGTGTATGTGCTCCAAAGAACAGGTGCAGAGAGCCTCCCTCAGACAGAAATGGGGAGTGTGGGATCGAGGCTGACCCAGCAGTGGAGTGTAGTTACGCTCAGCGATGGGGGAAATGTATTAAGACAGGAAACTTCTGCCTTGGCTTCTGCTAACATCAGCCATTCTGGCTTCTAAGCACAGGGCTTGTTATGATTCAGGCCAACGTCAGAGTAGATACATGCAGGCACGCAGCAGACCCCTGTGGCCCCTCATGGAAACAACAACATGAAAGAGTGGAGCGCTGCGGAGCAGAGCTGGCCCTTCATTAGCAGTCAGTCAGATGACTCTGACCCCTCTACCTCGCTGGTCAGCTGCTCTGATTTAGTGTGCGATGTCAGAGGTCACACTGTAGACCTGGCCACCATGGAATTACTCAATCACCAACCCAGCCAGGCAGGCAGGCAAACAGATAGAGACAGTGATCTCTTCAACTCTACATTTATTCTCCAGTACAATACAATCCCTCTGATTACTCCAACTGATTCTGTTTGGCCTTATAGGGAGGCAGGGAATGTGCCGAGCTCAAAAACAGCCATGTCCTTTCCATCCTGCCAGGAAGATCAGTACAGTTCAGGTCCAGAGGCTAAAGGGCACCATCCCTGTAAAGAAGCCATAGGCAGAGTCAGGCTGCCATCTGATCAGCCACCTCCTTCCCTTGAGTCCCCTTGTAATCTGCCCTGGTCGGGCTCAGCAATTGTATGGGCAGAATTTGCTAAATGTTATTTTGTTCAGTAGTGTCTTGTAAACCCAGGTGGGCTGGGCAACGGTAGGTGTATGATACTTAAATAAATTATATAAATCAATAATGTAGTAATTAAATCAGGCCCAGGCTGGGAAAGGTAGAGTGGTGGGAAAGAGGAGTGAAGAGGTGGAATGGAAGAGAGGGGAGGTGGAGGCATCTCGGGACCGTAATGGCTCTAAATCAGGCCTAAATCGTCTACAATGGGCCTTTAAATAGGCAGGAGGAAGCCCAACAGGGCCATCCGGTTGACATGATTCCCAGCCAGGAAGGACTGCGCTGGACTGGAGCTAGGCTGGCAGGGCAGCAAACTACCGATGCTTCATATAGAGAGTCTGGCTGCTATTAAAAAGGCCTACGTGCTAATACACACGCACGCACACGTACACAGATAGTGAGGGAGACATGCACAGAGAAAAAAAACACCATGCAGGCACACACATGCGCAGAGATACACAAAGGACACACACACTCTCGCTATGGAACTAAGTGTGGCATTCCATGCATGCAGGGTTGACTACTCAAACTCGCCCACAAGGCCTGAAAACTAGCCCCCCAAAAATGTTTTCGCAGCAAGAGAGGAGTTGCCAGTTAGCCAATAAACCCTTTTTCTGTAACGTTATCGACCGGATTAAGAAGGAACCTCGATTTAACTTTAACGACCTAAGATGCAAAATGCGGTTTTTCATCAAAATAATTATTGCGAGCTAAATGTGACTAATAAACTAATTTGATTGCCACAAAATAAAATAATTTGCCCTTATTAAAACTTTAAAAAACAAACGTTAGACTATTTTCTGGCAACTGTCCCTTTATTATGTTCCAGAGTTACGACTAGAACCTGTTATAAATGGTCAGTTTGGGAGATCGACATGTCCTTTCAATAGGCTAGGCCTACTGACTAAACACTGGGTTTATGATTGTAATTCAACTTTTCCATGGTTTGGTATGCTAGATGCAGGTAGCCTATAGCCCCTTAGGCCTAAATCTCACTTCAGATAACCTACACACAGTAGCCTAGGCAAGATGAACGATTCAGCAGCTTGCTTAGTTCTAATTGACATTCGACATGAATAGCGATGCGATTTTCACGGTAAGCAGTGCTTCTGTTGCCCAATAGCCTGCTGGAATAGGCTACCGAGGATGGGGTCGTAATTTCAATCACTGAATCAAATATGAATAATATGGATATGAACTGAATAGGCCTATGCTTGTCAACAACAGCCAGTGGTTCTTTTTACCTGTAGCCTAATCTGACTGTTACTGTCAACCTAATGCATTCTAACAGCTGATCTGCAATACGATAGAACAGTGACCATGATCAAAATCGATAACTTCCAGTTTCATTAACTAAACATACCCATTAATAATTGCGCAATAACAAGGCTACAACAACAACAATAAACTGAGGTTACAGGCTATTTATTAAATCCATTCACAAGCTCCAGGCAACACAAGTGGCACAAATTGATTTGCAATGACTCCAAATTTTAGAAGAATTTTAGCGGCCTTTTAAGCTTTCTAGTAAAGTTAAATAGTTAACACACACGGATGCAGCAGTCTAAGGCCCTGCATCTAAGTGCAAGAGGCGTCACTACAGTCCCTGGTTCGAATCCAGGCTGTATCACATCCGGCTTTGATTGGGAGTCCCATTGGGCGGTGCACAATTGGCCCAGCGTCGTCCAGGTTTGGCAAGGGTAGGCCGTCATTGTAAATAAGAATTTGTTCTTAACTGACTTGCCTAGTTAAATAAAAGGTTACACACACATCACACTGACCAAAACTTTATTTTGCTGGCATTTACGTATGTCCCCATTACCAGTAAAACATAATCAAAACCTAATTTCTTTCACTTACTTGCTGTGCTTTTTCATTGTTCATTTTTTCAGTCGTTTCATTCTCAACCAGGATTTCTATGGAACGCCGTTTGAGTCTTTGCGTGTCAATTTTTAAAAACGATTTACCACTATTTGACGTGTCAAATAATCTTGTTGACCAATCAGAACCTGATTATGACTGCACATCACATAATAATTTAACGCGTTCATACATTTTTTGCGTAGTTATTACACATTGATTACTCTTATCACCCGTATTTGATGTGTCACAACGATTCGTCGATACGTATGCTATGATGCTGGTAAAGTTGTCTCGCACACCTACAGTGCTGGTCATAAAAAAAGCTAGCTAGCTCATGGATGCAAACAATGTTCCCTCCCCAAAAACATAGCAAAACAGCAATGTTTCAGTAGCTACAGTGCCTTGCGAAAGTATTCGGCCCCCTTGAACTTTGCGACCTTTTGCCACATTTCAGGCTTCAAACATAAAGATATAAAACTGTATTTTTTTGTGAAGAATCAACCACAAGTGGGACACAATCATGAAGTGGAACGACATTTATTGGATATTTCAAACTTTTTTAACAAATCAAAAACTGAAAAATTGGGCGTGCAAAATTATTCAGCCCCTTTACTTTCAGTGCAGCAAACTCTCTCCAGAAGTTCAGTGAGGATCTCTGAATGATCCAATGTTGACCTAAATGACTAATGATGATAAATACAATCCACCTGTGTGTAATCAAGTCTCCGTATAAATGCACCTGCTCTGTGATAGTCTCAGAGGTCCGTTAAAACCGCAGAGAGCATCATGAAGAACAAGGAACACACCAGGCAGGTCCGAGATACTGTTGTGAAGAAGTTTAAAGCCGGATTTAGATACAAAAAGATTTCCCAAGCTTTAAACATCCCAAGGAGCACTGTGCAAGCGATAATATTGAAATGGAAGAATTATCAGACCACTGCAAATCTACCAAGACCTGGCCGTCCCTCTAAACTTTCAGCTCATATTAGGAGAAGACTGATCAGAGATGCAGCCAAGAGGCCCATGATCACTCTGGATGAACTGCAGAGATCTACAGCTGAGGTGGGAGACTCTGTCCATAGGACAACAATCAGTCATATATTGCACAAATCTGGCCTTTATGGAAGAGTGGCAAGAAGAAAGCCATTTCTTAAAGATATCCATAAAAAGTGTCGTTTAAAGTTTGCCACAAGCCACCTGGGAGACACCCCAAACATGTGGAAGAAGGTGCTCTGGTCAGATGAAACCAAAATTTTTTGGCAACAATGCAAAACGTTATGTTTGGCGTAAAAGCAACACAGCTGAACACACCATCCCCACTGTCAAACATGGTGGTGGCAGCATCATGGTTTGGGCCTGCTTTTCTTCAGCAGGGACAGGGAAGATGGTTAAAATTGATGGGAAGATGGATGGAGCCAAATACAGGACCATTCTGGAAGAAAACCTGATGGAGTCTGCAAAAGACCTGAGACTGGGATGGAGATTTGTCTTCCAACAAGACAATGAGCCAAAACATAAAGCAAAATCTACAATGGAATGGTTCAAAAATAAACATATCCAGGTGTTAGAATGGCCAAGTCAAAGTCCAGACCTGAATCCAATCGAGAATCTGTGGAAAGAACTGAAAACTGCTGTTCACAAATGCTCTCCATCCAACCTCACTGAGCTCGAGCTGTTTTGCAAGGAGGAATGGGAAAAAATGTCAGTCTCTCGATGTGCAAAACTGATAGAGACATACCCCAAGCGACTTACAGCTGTAATCGCAGCAAAAGGTGGAGCTACAAAGTATTAACTTAAGGGGGCTGAATAATTTTGCACGGCCAATTTTTCAGTTCTTGATTTGTTAAAAAAGTTTGAAATATCCAATAAATGTTGTTCCACTTCATGATTGTGTCCCACTTGTTGTTGATTCTTCACAAAAAAATACAGTTTTATATCTTTATGTTTGAAGCCTGAAATGTGGCAAAAGGTCGCAAAGTTCAAGGGGGCCGAATACTTTCGCAAGGCACTGTATATAGTTAGCTAGCTAACTATATAGCTAGGTGTCTTCACCTAAAATAACCCTAATTTATAAGACAGTTCTTATTGGATTAATATAGCCATCAACTATAGCCTTCAAAATAAAAGTATGGCATAATTTTACTATTTGTATTCATTTGCATCACTGTCAATTACACTTATTTTGAAGGCAAACCACAAATTTCACTATTGTCCTTAATCCTTATTGTGGCTAGCATCACAACACATAACCCTGTCCTGTCGAGCCTCACTAGCCAGATGAAGGTAGCTGGCCACTTATAGCATTAGCTTTGTGCAACAGGGTTAAGTAGCTGGCTGGCTATTTATTTTCATGAACTGAAGCTCAATTTCAAAAGGTGAACAACAAGTAGCAACCTAGCTAATACTTACTCAAAAGGATTCCCAAATCATTGCTAAGAATAATGAAAATGACTGCAGTTTTTACTGGTCATTGTTTTCAGGCTGGTAGTATTGGTGCTAGCTAGGTACCAAGCTAAGGCTACCTACCCCAGAAGTTGCGGTCGAACAAATTATGCCTTATAATTTACTATTAATGTGTAACTCCGGTAGGGAAACATCTGAAAAATAGAGCACTTTGTAGTGTGTACCGGTGCTTGACCATTCGGTGAAAGCCAACTTCCCCCACGACAGAGAACAGTTGATTGTCAAGGGTAATGAATTAATTTATCTTGGCTTTAATGGATTTCGCCTTTGAGTTGTCTTGCTGAAATGTTGTTACTCTTTCAAATGACTGCTTGCCTTGTTGACTGCTCGTTCCACACAGCAGACATTGTGGGCTAGTTTAGGAATGTTGTGTTGCATGTATAGCGCAAAATTTTACGTGGCGTCATTACGTCATTGCCGTTAAACTAGACATCGTGCTGATACCGATGTTGGCATTTTTAGCTAATATCGTCCGATACCGATATGTTCACTGATATATCGTGCATCCCTAATTTAAAGGCCAGACCGCTCATTATTTTCCTAAATATCACATGATTTCTGTCTGACATAAGACAGGTTTCCAACCAACTGGCGATAGATTTTCATGCGAATATTCTAAATTCCACACAAATAAAATATGCACATTATCCCACCAGAGATGTATTTTCATCAAATTGACTTGTTGTGCATAGAAGTCTGTGCGTGATGAGGTAGTGCACATAAAACAATTACTTTTACGGTTAAATTAGCACGTACTGAATAAAAATACAAGTGCATTTAACTCTAGATGGGTTTGTCACAAAAAATGCTAAGATATATAGCGAATATGCCCACTCTGTTATTGGCGGGTGTGCTCTAGCCAACAGCTCACAGATACAGTGCAGGTATAGCCTACATGATGAGATTATTTTGGACAAAAGAGCAAGATCATTTAAAATTTGTCAAACATGATCATCATGTCATCAGAATAAAACCCTCAATTTATTGGAAAGAAGCATCAAGCGCATCACTTTGCACTTTCACCACCTTGTGAAGGTCATCGTAACATATTTCATATGTAGCCGAATAAACTGCATGGGTTCTCGAGTCGTAGTGGGAGGACCACACACGTCGTCGCATGACTCCAAGTTCTTCTTTGATATGATGGTTATTATGCAGTGTTGTAAAGTACTTAAGTAAATATACTTTAAAGTACTACTTAAGTTGTTTTTGTTGGGGTATTTATATATTTTTGAAAACTTTTACTTGAGTTGATTTTAGTTTATTTTTACAGGGACAGTGCACATTAATCAACATTTCAGTAAAAGTGCTGGTTTTAGCCAGCTGGCTAATTTTCTACCTCGGTCCCAATGAGCACATGCAGAGCAACATAGGACAAGCAACACGTAGCATGCAGACAGAACATAGGACAAGCAACACGTAGCATGCAGACAGAACATAGGACAAGCAACACGTAGCATGTAGACAGAACAGCATAGGACAAGCAACACGTAGCATGCAGACAGATCAACATAGGACAAGCAACACGTAGCATGCAGACAGATCAACATAGGACAAGCAACACGTAGCATGCAGACAGAACATAGGACAAGCAACACGTAGCATGTAGACAGAACATAGGACAAGCAACACGTAGCATGTAGACAGAACAGCATAGGACAAGCAACACGTAGCATGTAGACAGAACAACATAGAACAAGCAACACGTAGCATGCAGACAGAACATAGGCCAAGCAACACGTAGCATGTAGACAGAACAACATAGGACAAGCAACACGTAGCATGAAGACAGAGCAACATAGGACAAGCAACACGTAGCATGCAGACAGAACATAGGACAAGCAACACGTAGCATGCAGACAGATCAACATAGGACAAGCAACACGTAGCATGTAGACAGAACAGCATAGGACAAGCAACACGTAGCATGTAGACAGAGCAACATAGGACAAGCAACACGTAGCATGTAGACAGAACAGCATAGGACAAGCAACACGTAGCATGTAGACAGAACAACATAGGACAAGCAACACGTAGCATGTAGACAGAACAGCATAGGACAAGCAACACGTAGCATGTAGACAGAACATAGGCCAAGCAACACGTAGCATGTAGACAGAACAACATAGGACAAGCAACACGTAGCATGCAGACAGAACATAGGACAAGCAACACGTAGCATGCAGACAGATCAACATAGGACAAGCAACACGTAGCATGCAGACAGATCAACATAGGACAAGCAACACGTAGCATGTAGACAGAACAGCATAGGACAAGCAACACGTAGCATGTAGACAGAACAGCATAGGACAAGCAACACGTAGCATGTAGACAGAGCAACATAGGACAAGCAACACGTAGCATGTGGACAGAACAGCATAGGACAAGCAACACGTAGCATGTAGACAGAACAACATATAACAAGCAACACGTAGCATGCAGACAGAACATAGGCAAAGCAACACGTAGCATGTAGACAGAACAACATAGGACAAGCAACACGTAGCATGTAGACAGAGCAACATAGGACAAGCAACACGTAGCATGCAGACAGAACATAGGACAAGCAACACGTAGCATGCAGACAGAACAACATAGGACAAGCAACACGTAGCATGTAGATAGAGCAACATAGGACAAGCAACACATAGCATGTAGATAGAGCAATAGCACAAAAAGCAACAAAACACATAAAAGCAACAAAGTGTTTCCACACCTCACAAGCTACAGACAACAGACGTGGAAAGCGGCAACACACAGCTAAGATTATGTTCACAAGTCTGATTGGCCTTTAGCCATGTCTGTGTTTTTGTTAAGGTGTGATAGGTGATGCAGTTGTGTGCGTCTCTGGTGTCAGTGCGTTCCAGACATGGGAAGCTCTCACAGAGAAAGCAGATTGTATAGTTCCCTTAAGGAAAAGCACCTTTAGTCAGTCACCTCTCATGGCAGACCTTGTGGATCTGCTGCCATGGGTATGGGTTTTCAGTTTAACAAAAGTACTGAGTGGAGGGGAGCTAGGCCATTTAGGATCTTGAATACAAAGACATGCATCAGTGTATTCAAGATCTTTCTGAGGATGTAACAGTGATGATGGCTATTGGGCTTCCTATTAAGCACTTTGAGAGCCTGTTTGCACACAGACTGAATGGGTTTTAAGTTGTACAGCAAACTTGGGCCCAACTAGTCAAGCAGTATGTTAATTGGGAGAGTATCATAGATTTGAAGTGCAGTTTTGCTACCTCTGTAGTCAAACAATTGTGTTAATAATTGGAAATTAGCTAGGTTGACTTTGGTTATTTGAGTTACCTTTTTCCATCTGCTTTTTAAAAGGAGTTTGGAATCCATTATGATGCCAAGGTACTTAAAATCAGATACACTACATACAGTTTCCCCTGACACCCAAAAGTACTTGTTACATTTTGAATGCTTAGCGGGATAGGAAAATGGTCCAATTTACACACTTATCAAGAGAACCACACTGGTCATCCCTACTGCCGCTGATCTGGCAGACTCATTCAACACACATGCTTAGTTTGGATGTGCCCCTGGCTATCAGTAAAAAATAAATAATAATGATGGTGCCATCTGGATTGCTTAGTGTGTGGAATTTACTTTTGATACTTAACTATATTTTAGCAATTACATTTCATTTGGATACTTATGTATATTTAAAACAAAATACTTTGACTTTTACTCAAGTAGTATTTTACTGAGTGATTTTCACTTGAATAATTTTCAATTAAGGTATCTTTAACTTTGACTCAAGTATGACAATTGGGTACTTTTTCCACCACTGTTATTATGTCAATATTTATTTATAAGGAATTTCCAGCACATAATTTGTTCAACATAAAAAGATCCCACCATTTTGAACTAACAAATTGTCTGTGGGCATTTATAAAATCGTACTGAAACGTCCTGTTTCCATCACAGCCAGCGTGATACGGTATGGCTTTACGTGCATAAAAACTGTGGATGTAAATGTGGTAATAAACAATGTGGCTGAACGAATTTGACGGTTTTGGGTAATTCATTAGGAGTATTACCTTGGCCTCATAGGTAACCAGGCTGTAGCTTGACTATATTATAAGTATTCTACTTGATGATTCCACATAAGGTGACTGAAGCAAAGAAGCAAGCCTTCCTGTCTGTCCTATATTAGGCACAGCAGTCTTCCACCCACTCTCCTACAGCAGGGGAACTGTAAACCAGTCTAGCCAATGAACCAGCCTGCTAATTACACTGTGCTTTCCCACAGAGCAGATCATTACGAGTAAACACCCACCATGCTCCCATTCTGCTGGGCCACTGCCTGTCTGTCTGTCTGTCTGTCTCTGGGGACACAGTATTGGAAAGGAAGGCATGACAGATCTAACCTAACCCAGTCCACCAGCTGAGAACCATAGAAGGGAAGCAGCCCCCCACCGCCCTCCACCCCCCACCACTCAAGCATCCCCTAGGGACTAAACATAACAACCGTGAAACATGGCAATTTATTGTCCTAGCAGAAAGCGTTTGAAGTTCAAGCCTCATATCAAATTATTCAAATATGATTGTCAACAACAAACCAGTTATTTGCATTTTAAAGCACCTCACTGGCAGTGACACATAAGCGCACACACTCACAATTGATCCCAACCTCCAGCATCTCTCTGCTCTGCTGTGGACGTGAGTGAGTAAGTGAGAGAAATGCCCCAGTAATCTCTATCACTTCTTCTCTCAGTTAGGAGAGGGCTGCTAGGCACCCGTTTCATTAGCGCCACACATCTTTCTTCTTCTTCTTCCCCCCCCGCCGCCTCCTGAAATCTCGTTATTCAAATTTCCCTGCTGTCATAGTTCATTAGCACTGCAGAACAGTTTGGTTGTCAGCTGTGTAAATTGCTGTAGGTGCCTTCCTTCATTAGGTAGCCCACCCACAGCCTGTTTGTTCCTTCCATGGTCCAGACTTAAACTCCACACTTCCAGAACTGGTGTAAACCTAGGCCAGAAACCTTTCCATTGCTCTCTCTCTCGTGCAGGATAATCGTTGGCTGTGACTAGCAGGCAGGCGGCCGTCTAATCGATAGCTGAGCTCCTCTCAAGGACAACACTGGAAATAAAGAGCTAAAGCAAGCTGGGTTACAGGAAGTGCCGCACTCACGCTGGGTCTGTGGGGGGGGGGGGGGCAAGGCATCCCTCCCTCTGTCCTTCTGCCTGCCTCCGTGCTTTCCACAGCCCTTCCCTTCCCTCCCCAGCCCAGCCCTGATGAAGCGGATCCTTCCAGAATCAGCCCAGTTGGAGTCCTAGATCAATCAGGGCCTGATGGGAGAGCAGGAGGATCTGCTGACTGGGCCAACAGAACTCCAGGAGCCTGCTGGCATATTTACTGGACCTCAGAGGATGAGGGGGATACATGTACATAAAGACTGATTATGAAGTGCAATTCCACGATAACAGAATGACTCCCAATATTTCACTTGTAAAACCATAGATTGCAAAGTTAAACAAACCATACAACTCAACACACAATGACTACTTTCAAATCAAATCAAATTTTATTTGTCACATACACATGGTTAGCAGATGTTAATGCGAGTGTAGCGAAATGCTTGTGCTTCTAGTTCCGACAATACAGTAATAACCAACAAGTAATCTAACTAACAATTCCAAAACTACTGTCTTATACACAGTGTAAGGGGATAAAGAATATGTACATAAGGATATATGAATGAGTGATGGGACAGAGCAGCATAGGCAGGATACAGTAGATGGTATCAAGTACAGTATATACATGAGGTGAGTATGTAAACAAAGTGGCATAGTTAAAGTGGCTAGTGATACATGTATTACATAAGGATGCAGTCGATGATATAGAGTACAGTCAGTGGCACTGTATTGTCCTCGCAGCGGGCAAAAAAGTTAGTCAGTCTGCCTGGGAGCAGGACATCCTGGTCCGTGACTGGGCTGGATTTCTTCTTGTAGTCCGTGATTGACTGTAGACCCTGCCACATGCCTCGTGTCCGAGCCGTTGAATTGAGATTCTACTTTGTCTCTGTACTGACGCTTAGCTTGTTTGATAGCCTTGCGGAGGGAATAGCTGCACTGTTTGTATTCAGTCATGTTACCAGTCACCTTGCCCTGATTAAAAGCAGTGGTTCGCGCGTTCAGTTTCACGCGAATGCTGCCATCAATCCACGGTTTCTGGTTAGGGAATGTTTTAATCGTTGCTATGGGAACGACATCTTCAACGCACGTTCTAATGAACTCGCACACCGAATCAGCGTATTCGTCAATATTGCTATCTGACGCAATACGAAACATGTCCCAGTCCACGTGATGGAAGCAGTCTTGGAGTGTGGAGTCAGCTTGGTCGGACCAGCGTTGGACAGACCTCAGCGTGGGAGCCTCTTGTTTTAGTTTCTGTCTGTAGGCAGGGATCAACAAAATGGAGTCGTGGTCAGCTTTTCCGAAAGGAGGGCGGGGCTGGGCCTTATATGCGTTGCGGAAGTTAGAGTAACAATGATCCAAGGTTTTTCCACCCCTGGTTGCGCAATCGATATGCTGATAAAATTTAGGGAGTCTTGTTTTCAGATTAGCCTTGTTAAAATCCCCAGCAACAATGAATGCAGCCTCCGGATAAATGGATTCCAGTTTGCAAAGAGTCAAAAAGTTTGTTCAGAGCCATCGATGTGTCTGTTTGGGGGGGATATATACGATTGTGATTATAATCGAAGAGAATTCTCTTGGTAGATAATGCGGTCTACATTTGATTGTGAGGAATTCTAAATCAGGTGAACAGAAGGATTTGAGTTCCTGTATGTTTCTTTCATCACACCATGTCTCGTTAGCCATAAGGCATACGCCCCCGCCCCTCTTCTTACCAGAAAGATGTTTGTTTCTGTCGGCGCGATGCGTGGAGAAACCCGCTGGCTGCACCGCCCCCGATAGCGTCTCTCCAGTGAGCCATGTTTCCGTGAAGCAAAGAACGTTACAGTCTCTGATGTCCCTCTGGAATGCTACCCTTGCTCGGATTTCATCAACCTTGTTGTCAAGAGACTGGACATTGGCGAGAAGGATGCTAGGGACCCATACACAGGTTTGTATGGGTGGGAGTTTTGGCTTGCCTGGTGACATCACCAGGTGGTACATATAAGCAATAACACCCAAGGAGATGTGGTATATGGCCAATATACCATGGCTAAGGGCTGTTCTTATGCATGACGCAACGCAGAGTGCCTGGACACAGCCCTTAGCCATGGTATATTGGCCATATATCACATCCCCCGAGGTGCCTTATTGTTATTATAAAACTGGTTACCAACCTAATTAGAGCAGTAAAAAAATGTTTTTGTCATACTGTGGTATACGGTCTGATATACCACAGCTGTGAGCCAATCAGCATTCAGGGCTCGAACCACCCAGTTTATAAATGGTCAATAGACCAATAACAAAGAGTTCCAAACCTTTCTGGCAATAACAGCTAGCTTTCCCCTCCCCACTCAGACCACTCCCAGACAGTCCTAGCAAAATGTTTGCTTCAGAAACTATTTTTTTTGCAAAAAAAAAAAAAAGCTATTGTTTATTTTTGACCATTTTAATCGAAACGATTACATATAGGTACTTATTTGTTACCCAGAAATTATTTGATATTGTTATAACAAATGGCTGCATTGAGCCTTTAATAAAAACACAGTGCCGATGTAAAGTTTGGTAAAAGAATGTTGGTAAAATCTCCATTAGTTTTATGTGATCAAGTTTTTCTGAAACTCATTCAAAGATGTCAGCTACGATGTGACACAGAGTAAAAAAATAAAATAATAATAATAATAATAACTATTTTGGTTATTGAACTACAGCAAGTGAAATTAACTAACACCTGGTAACAGAATGATGGTAACAGAATGACATCATTGGTCCCTGATGTGTACTACACTGAAATGCATCATTATGAATGTCATGGTGATGCATCCTGAATAGGTACACAAAGGTAGAAATATGTAATATCCTCCTTCGCATGTTTAGGTATTATTTGACACGGGTTATTATTGTAATGAGCTCCAACCCCAAATAAGACCAAATCTGTACAGATCATAGAGTTGTTTCACAAGTTTGGACTCACAGTACAGCCCAGTAAAGCACAGTAGAGTAGAGTTCAGTACAATATAGTAAAGTTCAGTACAGTACAGGGGTAGGTGTGGCAGACAAGCAACCCTAGCTGCTAGGGAGACATGTGGGATGGTTGGGGTTATGGATGGAGACATGTGGGATGGTTGGGGTTATGGATGGAGACATGTGGGATGGTTGGGGTTATGGATGGAGACATGTGGGATGGTTGGGGTTATGGATGGAGACATGTGGGATGGTTGGGGTTATGGATGGAGACATGTGGGATGGTTGGGGTTATGGATGGAGACATGTGGGATGGTTGGGGTTATGGATGGAGACATGTGGGATGGTTGGGGTTATGGATGGAGACATGTGGGATGGTTGGGGTTATGGATGGAGACATGTGGGATGGTTGGGGTTATGGATGGAGACATGTGGGATGGTTGGGGTTATGGATGGAGACATGTGGGATGGTTGGGGTTATGGATGGAGACATGTGGGATGGTTGGGGTTATGGATGGAGACATGTGGGATGGTTGGGGTTATGGATGGAGACATGTGGGATGGTTGGGGTTATGGATGGAGACATGTTGGATGGTTGGGGTTATGGATGGAGACATGTTGGATGGTTGGGGTTATGGATGGAGACATGTGGGATGGTTGGGGTTATGGATGGAGACATGTGGGATGGTTAGGGTTATGGATGGAGACATGTGGGATGGTTGGGGTTATGGATGGAGACATGTGGGATGGTTGGGGTTATGGATGGAGACATGTTGGATGGTTGGGGTTATGGATGGAGACATGTTGGATGGTTGGGGTTATGGATGGAGACATGTTGGATGGTTGGGGTTATGGATGGAGACATGTTGGATGGTTGGGGTTATGGATGGAGACATGTTGGATGGTTGGGGTTATGGATGGAGACATGTTGGATGGTTGGGGTTATGGATGGAGACATGTTGGATGGTTGGGGTTATGGATGGAGACATGTTGGATGGTTGGGGTTATGGATGGAGACATGTTGGATGGTTGGGGAATGGATGGAGACATGTTGGATGGTTGGGGTTATGGATGGAGACATGTTGGATGGTTGGGGTTATGGATGGAGACATGTTGGATGGTTGGGGTTATGGATGGAGACATGTTGGATGGTTGGGGTTATGGATGGAGACATGTGGGATGGTTGGGGTTATGGATGGAGACATGTGGGATGGTTGGGGTTATGGATGGAGACATGTGGGATGGTTGGGGTTATGGATGGAGACATGTGGGATGGTTGGGGTTATGGATGGAGACATGTGGGATGGTTGGGGTTATGGATGGAGACATGTGGGATGGTTGGGGTTATGGATGGAGACATGTGGGATGGTTGGGGTTATGGATGGAGACATGTGGGATGGTTGGGGTTATGGATGGAGACATGTGGGATGGTTGGGGTTATGGATGGAGACATGTGGGATGGTTGGGGTTATGGATGGAGACATGTGGGATGGTTGGGGTTATGGATGGAGACATGTGGGATGGTTGGGGTTATGGATGGAGACATGTGGGATGGTTGGGGTTATGGATGGAGACATGTTGGATGGTTGGGGTTATGGATGGAGACATGTTGGATGGTTGGGGTTATGGATGGAGACATGTGGGATGGTTGGGGTTATGGATGGAGACATGTTGGATGGTTGGGGTTATGGATGGAGACATGTTGGATGGTTGGGGTTATGGATGGAGACATGTTGGATGGTTGGGGTTATGGATGGAGACATGTTGGATGGTTGGGGTTATGGATGGAGACATGTTGGATGGAGACATGTGGGATGGTTGGGGTTATGGATGGAGACATGTGGGATGGTTGGGGTTATGGATGGAGACATGTTGGATGGGGACATGTTGGATGGTTGGGGAATGGATGGAGACATGTTGGATGGGTGGGGTTGGGGGAAAGGATGGAGACATGTTGGATGGAGACATGTGGGATGGTTGGGGTTATGGATGGAGACATGTTGGATGGGTGGGGTTATGGATGGAGACATGTTGGATGGAGACATGTTGGATGGGTGGGGTTATGGATGGAGACATGTTGGATGGAGACATGTGGGATGGTTGGGGTTATGGATGGAGACATGTGGGATGGTTGGGGTTATGGATGGAGACATGTTGGATGGTTGGGGTTATGGATGGAGACATGTTGGATGGTTGGGGTTATGGATGGAGACATGTGGGATGGTTGGGGTTATGGATGGAGACATGTTGGATGGAGACATGTGGGATGGTTGGGGTTATGGATGGAGACATGTTGGATGGAGACATGTTGGATGGTTGGGGAATGGATGGAGACATGTTGGATGGGTGGGGTTGGGGGAAAGGATGGAGACATGTTGGATGGAGACATGTTGGATGGTTGGGGTTATGGATGGAGACATGTTGGATGGGTAGGGTTGGGGGAATGGGGTGGAAGGTTGGGGGTGGAGGCTCACTTATTTTATTTTTTTGGTAACAGACTGACTTTACACCAGGCAATATTTCTTAAAACTTACATAAGGCAAATAATTTGTGCAAAACTAATATAAAATTGTTGATGTTAGTTGTCTTCACTAACCTTTTTAGTCTGTTTGGGCAGAAATCAAAGCAATGCTCATGACATTGTTTGGGATGGAAAATGGTTGAAAAGGGTATATATATACTTTCCAAACAATATACTCAGCTTTCATTTGACACCAACTGTATGTGCTCATATGAACTTCACAAGTTGGTGCTCATGGGTCCTTTTACATGGAAATGCCCTGGTGCTCATGGTTCCTTTTACATGGAAATGCCCCGAAGCACTATTAGGGAGCTTCGAAGCCGGTGGAGGTGATGATGGGTTTTTCAGATTTCAAACCCTCAGGAGGCCAGATTTCCTCTCCTGTGACTGAGTGACAGATCTCTTAATCATTAGGTGTGATGGTAGATCATCTACACTCTACAGCCTGACCTGTGTAGTGGAGCATTGACCTAGCTGTGTTTTATTAAGTGATCTGACCTAAAGGGAACTGGATGCTAAGCATTGAGGACAGCAGTGCTGATAACTCTACTACTAGTCCGCATTATGCTGATTTCCAGGAACTGCAAGGTGGAGCTGGTCACCAATGTCAGACTACACTAAGCAGTCTGCCCACCACAGCAAAGGTTATCAAATCAATGGCTCACTGCTATGTAACCAAATGAGGAAGAAGGTTTCAGACTTCTGCATCTCAGGTGTTTACCTAAAGATCAATTGAACTTCATGCATGGCTTCCCTCAGACAAAACAAGGTTTTGAGACCTTTTTTAAAAAAACGACTAGACCGAACGCACATTTCAGGCTGTATATTCTGTCACATCATCAAATCACATTATTGGTCACATACACATATTTAGCAGATGTTATTGCGGGTGTAGCGAAATACACCCACTACCATGTGTTCCACATAACAAGGAATTCGAGAAACAATCATCTATAAAATTATTATATAGTTTCCCTGGGACTTCCAAAACAGGCCTTAATGGAAGCCAATGACTTTGGAGCGACAAGCTTTCAGTGTTTCAAGTCGGTTGTGGTTGAACTGAAACCGAACCCGTGCTTTCTCTCCCCCTCCAGGATGCATAACCATATATTTGAGCTGTGGTTGGTAGCTAGCTTCCCGGGGGATGTATTGTGGACTGCGGAGTTGGTGGATGAGAGGGATTGGAACCACAGCCCCACATTCTGTTGAGTTCTCTCCTAGTCAGTCAGCTGCACAGCTGGCTGGGCTGGGGGAACACAAGGTCTGTATAGATCTGTTCTGTTAGGGTACTATGGGCATGGTATGGGCATGGTATGGAGAGAAAACAATCTGGAGAGATAGAATTTCCTTTCAGGAGGCAGCGGAAAAGAGTTCCAATCAAAATAACTTGTAGAATTCATTTTTACCCACTACTATCAAAGTACAAGGTTTCATTGATTATAAATGGCATTACGGGAAAAGGTCAGAACTTAGCCTACATGTGTTCTAAGGACAATGGTGCCCCATCAACCTCTGCCTCTGACCATTGACCATGGCGTCATACTTAGCAGCTTAATCTCCATCCCTAGGAGGACATGAATGTGAAAGCACTCTCCCTCAGGGTGGGGTATATGGTGGCATGAGGGAGGGACAAGGGTTACTCGGTTTTAAAATAGGAGCTTTTTTTGATAGGCTACTTTATATGAATGGCATGTACAGTGTTTTTGCCCTCCTGCCTGTTGAAATGTTGTACTGATTCCACAGAACTGGTACATCCAGAACACTATTTTGTTTTACACATAATGTGACATGGGCTGAGCTTATAGCACAAATATTTAGTTAACAATTCAAAGTCAATTCAGATTGCAGTTCCTAATAATGGGTGTCCAGGCCTCATTTATAGACTGCCAGATACTTGTGTTCAAATCAAACAATCAAAAGCAAACACACCAGCAATGAGATGAATGCAAGAGAGAAAAATGAATTCTTGAAAACAATAAGTGACACTTTACTGGAGTAGGTCATTTAGTAAGTGTCAATAACCCAAGCCCTTGCCTATAGCTGACTCACCCCTCAAATAGACTGCTGAGTGTGGAAAGGACAAACAAACCTAGACCAGTACAGTATAGCTTTTGGGATAACTCGAGGTAGAATGGTCTAATTTGACACTTGAAAAGGTAATACCAAGAACAGGAGGCCAAAATTTGCACACAGGGAGGTTCACAAAAATGCTTGTTTTGAGAATTGCCAAATTCTGACAGAATAAATCCCCTCTGCTTAGTGTGGATAATAACAGACCCATATTTGACCTATGTCGGATTCAGTTTACACCCCCCATCGTTAAAATGTTAAACGTAGATTGACTAAGGGTTTACAATACTGCAGCATGTGTTACTTTTTGACAAACATGACCACAAAGGAATTCCGGATACAAATAGCATGGATACAATGACAAAGAGACACAATGTAACAATCCCTCATGTAGTAAGTTTATGGCACCTCTGTATGCATTCTTACTCAAGTTGTTTCACTGTTTTCAAATAAACTCTCTTCAATAGACAAACAAGGGTTTAATAAGAATTTCTGGATCGCTGTGGCTTTATAGAATAGCTGGAAGAGAGCCATTACCGAATGTTACACGTTAATATTAGCCTACTTACCGGGGGTCGATTTTGAGGAAACATTTTGAGCGCCGATTGATGTTTTTGTAATCTTCTTCCTCTTATGGGCAAAAATATTCGGACAGAAATTGAGAAAACTGTATATTGTCGCTTTCAGAGACGCATTTGGCCTGGTTTCAGAGGCGGTAATGACTAATGGGGCTCGGCTCGCTCACTCACTCCTTGCTCAAGACTCCCTTTGTTCTGGTCGATCTCCAACCCACAGAAAAAGAACACTCGATGTAGTAAAGATGCACCCAGTCCGCGACTAGATGTTTAGAGTCCTCGTGACTACGCACTTCGAAAGAGTAGAATTTCACCTTCTCTTCAAGTAAATGGTCCCCTCCCCGGTGTATTCTCACCGTCTAGAATAAAGAGAAAATGTGGCTATATTATGTGGCTTCCGAGACGGAAAACACCACATTCAATGCAGTCTCTTTTGTCTCGTTCGTTGGTTGCTCTATACTAGCCTACTCCT